>NW_016107336.1:1340689-1453345 GCF_001604975.1 Cebus imitator
GTGTGCATGTGTAATGGAGGCAAGGCTTAACATCTTGTCCCCCAACTTTGATAAGCTTGTCTCTTTGTAACCCACTTACTTCTGGTAAGATTTTGTTGGAAACACACCAAAAATGCCTGTGATGTCAGACAGTCCTGGAAACACACATTATCATATCCCATCATTACCTTTCCTTGAGTCCCAGAGGAAAAAACTTCCATTTTCATTATAAAATTAGCATTTACAGTATAGAGTTCCAATACTGTTGACACTTCTGTCACGTTGGGCTTTCTGGTTCTCATGCTCCATTCATTATTTATTGGCTGGTTTTTATTTGTTGGCTTGCTTGCTTGTATGTTTAATGATCAACACGGCTAACAGATATTTTATATGGAGAATCATTGTTTTTCTTATGCATACTTGAAAGTTAAAACTTTGCAATAGAACAGTATGTGAATGCACAGAATTGATCAGTTTGGGCCACGAGCTTGGATCTTTCAAAAAGAATGTAGATGCTCTTTGACTTATGTTGGGTTACATCCCAATAAATTCATCGCTTCATAAGTTGAAAATGCATTTAATATACTCAACCTACTGATCATTACTGCTTAGCCTAGCCTCTCTTAAGCATGCTTAGACACTTACGGTAGCCTACAGCTGGGCAAAATCATCTGGCAACACCGTCCACTGTAGAGTATCAGGTGTTTCACCTTGTGTTCACAGGGCTGACTGGGAGATGTGCTCACTACCACTGCCAGTATTTTGAGATAGTATCATACCACATATTGTTAGCCAGAGAAAAGATCAAAATCCCAAATTTGAAAATCAGTTTCTACTGAAGGATTATTGCTTTCACACCATTGTGAAGTCAAAAAATCAAAGCCGAACCACCGTTAAGTTGGGGGTCACCTGTATAACTGATAAAGGCACATCAGGATATTACTTTTGATAATAAACATATAAACTGTAGTATCCCCATGCCTAATATATAGACCTGAAATACTGTGGGGGATCCCCTCTCTTCCCTTCCACACCCCCAACACAGGTTTTGACCTGAAAGCAGGTCTTGATTTGGTGGAATAGAAAATGTAGAACGTGTTAAACTTCAGACTTAGCTGTGAATTCAGATGGAAAATGATTTGGTAGCTGTGGCTTACTCACAAGTAAATAATATACCTGAAGGTATCTGAAAATTATCTTTCTTCCACAAGCATACAGTATTGCTAGCTTTGCCTCAAGGCAAACAACCACGGGAGAGTTAATACAGAAAGTTCTTATTAGAAATTCCTTATAACCAGGGTAGACTAATTAGCTCTTCCTAAGAGTTCATTTTGAGGTTGGAGAAAGCATGAGAGCAGTGGAAACTGATGTGGGAGATGGAATGTCACTGGAGGCACAAACAGAATCAGGTGGTGGTAAGCCAGGGAAAGATACTGAAGAGCAGCTCTATCATATTATAAATTAAAAAGATGCAGGGGGAGCTAAGATTTGGAATCTAAAGCCATTATTTTTCTGACTTATTCAGTACAAATAACCAAATACAGACATATAATATATGCTACAGTTTTCTTAAAGGCAAAATTGTCTTACTTATTTCTGCATATCCAATGCCTAATATAGAACCTGACACACTGTAATTACTTTTTAAATGTTAATTGTTTTTAGTAAATAAATGAATATTTAACACACATGCATGAGTATATGTGTTTGTCTACCACAGAAAATAATTTCTTGTTTCTTAGGTTGATGTGTTCTATGGTAGCACATAGGAAATTAGATGCCCTTTTCATCTGATATGCATGCAATTGACCATTCTGAACTAAGAAATTAGACTTCTTTGAATTCTGATGCTCTCAGACAGAAACAGAGATAAATATTTAACCATCCTCCTCCGTGCCCTCATGGAACTGTGTGGCCCCCTTGGGCTGGCTTATTTAACATTGAATATATAAGTTAGACTCCTCATCACTCAGTAACAGAAGAGGCTAGAGTTAGCACAAAAACATTCTTCCTCTCTGTAATATACAGCAAAACAAATATATGCAAGAATATTTTGAGATATCGGGTCTATAAAACCTTTGGCATACACATACTAATTTGTGATGAATCTGTTGTGTTTTTATGAGCTCATAAAGTTTTCTCAGAGACTGTTTAAAACAGCAACAAAAATCACACAGACATTTTGCTATTTAAAAAAAAAAAATTGGTCTGTGTTTCCTAATCCATGGAGTATCCATTCACAGAAAGAGCTAAGTCAGGAGAGAAGAAGTCAGTCACAGAAAGAGATTATATCAGCCAAATCAACCAAATCAGAAAAAGAGAATACTATGCGCAATTTAACCAGCCAAGTTAAACATGACGTGATTAGAACCAATCTTTGGGGACCAAGTTAGTAGTAATTGCGCCTTGTTTGACTTGGCCAATTAAAGACCAAACTTTCCTAAATTGGCTATTTTCAAAGCAATCACACCTTTGCACTCAGAATTTTTTTCAGCTTGCCATTTTTAATTTAGGTATTTGACTAGTTAATGGATATGTGTGTACATGGACCCGTGCCTAAATATTTGCACATAATACAAAATTAATACATATTTGTATTGGGCAGAATAATTGGCTTTTGATTAATATGCTGTTTAATAAGATCAGGGTCATATGTATTTTTACCTGTTCAGTAACTTCCAATATCTGGAGAAAGTATTGAAGCTAAGGGAAGAATCATTAGCTAAGTTAAGGGAAGAGTCCTAGAAAGTAACTATTATAACTGTAATAGGAAAAAGTAACCTAAACAACTAGGGCTTTGATAGCTAGCAAAAGTAGGCAAGAAGATTACGGGTTCATTTTTCCACCAACCTGAAGTACACCCTTATTTACTCTGTCACCATAGTCAGCTGATATTTATTGAGTACTCACTTTGTGCAGAGAACTGCTCTTGGCTAGGCCCTGTGTGGCTCCAATCAAAGCTCCAGAAATTATCCCTGTCTCAAGAAGTATCTACTCTGAAAAGAAAACAAGAAGAGACTCAAATTGTGTGAGATGAATACAAGGTACGGAAAGCTGGAATCAGTTACCCAAATTTCCTTAGTGGGATAAAAGCATATAAATAAGTACTAAGACTTAGGACACAGAAAAAAAGAAATAAGATGGGCATGGCTCTGTGAATGAAGCTTGGTGGAGTAAGTCAAAAAAGGTTTTCTAGGGAAGCCCAGTAATCACTGGAAAAAAGGGTAGGAGATTTCACAACTAAAGGAAATGACAGAATGGCAGCTTTGTAAAAGAAAAGCAATATGCCCTCTCCCCATTCCACCCGGAAATAAAGGCAGATGTGTTTTTACAGGAAGTGTGGATACATATATACAGGCTAGAGTAGACTTCAAGATCTAAGAACATTTTCTGCCTAACAGAATGAGCAGTTGCTTAAGTATTTCAACACCATGTTCTATGTATTATGGTTAATTTTGCAATCAGCTTTTCTTTTTCTTTTTTTCTTTTTTGAGACAGTCTCACTCTGTCACCCAGGCTGGAGTGCAGTGGCGTAATCTCGGCTCACTGCAACCTCTGCCTCCCAGGTTCAAGTGATTCTTCTACCTCAGCCTCCTGAGTAGCTGGGATTACAGGTGCCCGCCACCACACCCAGCTAATTTTTGTATTATTATTATTATTTTTTTAAGAGACGGTGTTTCACCATGTTGGCCAAGCTGGTCATGAACTCCTGACTTCAGGTTATCCATTCGCCTCAACCTCCCCAAAGTGCTGGGATTACAGGCGTGAGCCACCACACCTGGCTGCAATCAGCTTTTCTACACACACATTCTATTCTTTCTCTGTGGATATAGAAACCTTAACGCTGTCATCTGCTTTGATCAACGGAAGGGCTTGGTTACAAAGGGAGGTAACCTGAGTGCATGGTAAAGGTATAGCAGAAGTGAAATTAAATAAAAATTTCTAACCTGAGGCAACGTGATGGGGATTGGTGCAAACTGGAAGGAGCTCAGAGCGCTCCCTTTTCCTTGAAAACAGAGACGTCTCCTTTTCTTTGAAGGGAGGAGAGATCTTCATTCCCAAAAGGACATGTGTCTGTCATTGGTCACATTTTGTGATATGTCATTGGCCAATATAGGAGTGGGTGTCACGGATAAAGGCACTGCACATTAAAAGATGGGCTTGAGCCTGTTTTGGCACTTCCTTCCTCCTGGCTGAAACAATCCCTGTCTTACTAACCTTTCTAGATGGTTAGCAAGCCCTAAGAAAGCTTGGGGCTGAAAATTTAGGCCTATTTCATTCCAGCATTGAGCCAGAGCTCTCACTCGGTCTCTGACTCTCTCTGGAAGTTTGGATCGGCCTTTAGTCTCTCTCTCCAGGGTGATAGAGTTGAAAGCTTAGGCTTGGGGGAAGAGACAAATAACATCAGCCCGTCTGCTTTGATTCTAGGCAGAGCTCACTCAGACAGGATCTGGCCCAGCTCAGGTAGGTGCATTGTGTTTTAGGGGCTGAAGCCTTGGCTTAAAACAAAATGTCGCTTGACTTTGCATATTATTTCTCCATGCATATATTTCCTTTGGGGGAGGGGTCTTGTGGGGAGGTGAGACTATTTGAGTTCAGAATGTTCACATTCTAAAAATTTCTGGTCCAAATACCATCAAAACATCCAAGTTACTAATCATAATGATCGTCTTTTCATGCCACTACAATCTATAATATAACACAGATTCCATCATTGCCTCTTCTACTATTTGCTCAGCAAACGGTAGAATTAGAACCTTAAGTAAGTTGTTTTTTTCCAAAAGATTTCATTTTCAATGATATAAAGCTAGGTGATTGGCCAAAAGAGAATCTTGGTCTGATACCAATAGATATGTTACTTAGTCAACATTTATTTTAACAGACGTGTATTAAGTCCTGACATGTGCAAGGTACTGTGGAGAGTGTTGTGGTCACCAAAACAAACAAGTTATGGCTTCTGTCCTCTGTCTAGGAAGAGACAGGTCCATAAAAAATGGTGCCTAAACACAACAGTAAGCAAATTGACCCAGTGGGCCCATGTCTTGTTATAGGGAACATTCAGCAAGAGATGGCTGAGTGAAGGGGGTCATGAGTTGGTAGAAAAGAGACCCACTAAAAGAGAATTAACTTTGTGACTAGTAAGAAAAAAATAGAGAAATAAAAAGATACCATGGGGTGAAATTGTGCCCAATAAACTCTTTCTATTCCATGAAGAATATGTGCATATGAAGCATGTTTTTTATTCTCGTGCTTTGGTATCTTGGGACCTTGCTTGTCCTGAAGAGAAGGGATTGCCCCTTCCAGGGGAGCCAGTTCCTAGAGAGAATAAAGGACTTGCCTGTATGTAAGTGAACCTTTCAAATCCAAACCAACCAATCCGGAGCCCATACCCCTGGTATTGGTCTGTTACACTCAGGGTCACCTTCCACCTGCCCTGATCACCCCAAGACCAGCCACCAGAAAACTAGGGAAAGCCCCTGTATGCCAGAGCCCACTGGAATTATTCACACTAGCCAATCATGATCCTACTTAGAATGTCTCCCAGAAAACCATCATAAAAGCGGTTGTTTGTCACATTTCCCCTCACTCCCTCCACGCCCTGATCCCTTGTGCCCTCCTCTCCTATGGCATAGCGTCCCCTCCTCTTGGGCTCTGACTGTAAAACAAACTGTCTTTTGATGACAATTATCTCCTGAGGAGTTGGCCTCCACACCTGAATGATAATAAAACCTACATCTGAAAACATCCAAGTGGAAGGTTATAAAAGGCCACAGGGGAAAGAAAACACAAGACACTAAAACCTCGGGAGAGAAAAAGAGTTGAACAGTGCAGCTGGAGAGAGTGTGGGCCAGGGGCCAGGTGGCAGGTGCCTGGCCAACGGAGGCTGCAGTTCCAGCCACCGTGAATGAAGACAAAAACATTTGAGAAAAGGAAGTTAGGCTTCAAGGGCAACTTCAGCTTTTATACCTCTTTTACTGCCTTCTCGTTTGTTTTATGTGATTTCCTTTTAAGTATGTTTCTATCTCCTAACCTTGTGGTCAGAATGCCGGCAAAAGAGTTGGCAGGCTTGTTTGCACTATGTTCCAGATATTCCTGGGATTGTGAGGATAAAGAGAAGAGACAGGGCTGGAGAAAGAAGAAGAATATGCTGACAATGGAATTTTCCTGTCACCTGTCACTCTATCACACTAATGCCATATTCTTAAAAATGAAATCTGAACATGGGACTCTCCTATTTTAAACACACTTGATTCCCACCACTGCAAAGTCTGGAATACAAAGGCATTTACAGTTTCATGGAAACCTACCTTTCTGGCACTTCTACCCACTGGATCTTATTGAAGCTTCAATGGCATGAAATTTCTCTCTACATCTTAAGCAGACTATGCCTTTATAACCAGGCGAGCACTAACTCAAGAACAACAGAGAAATGGGAACGTAATCCTATATTAATAGATGCACAAAATCCTGCTCACTGCAAAAGCAGGGCTCTCTGATAAAAACATGATTGGAAAACATGACTCCTTTCAGGGCTGACTCTTCCCTTCCCTTTCATCACAAATATCTGATTGGTAACTCACATACTCAGGGGCACTTGCGCTTAGAGAGGAATACAGCTAGGCCTGCAGAGCCAATGCCAAATCCCTTTAAGGCAGCCGCCTTTCCAGATACAGCCAACATCCTTCACCTAGTCACTGGCAGGAAGAGGAGGCGAGGTGAGGAAGATGGCCAGGCATGACTACATGATTTGCTACAGGGAGGCTGCATATGCAAAAGTAGTGAGGACTTACCTACAGAACTTCAACAGGTCAGTCACCCTGCCCAGGGCTAAGGCATTGCTCAAGGAATGACAAGATCTGATTTATTGGAACACAGAAGAATTTGTAAATATAGTGGTGGTCCTTCATCACCTGCATCTGGGAGGTATGGTAATACCTTTCTTTGAGGCTAAGAGTAAAACACGGGAAGGAATGCAGTGCTCTCCATTATCCTCATCAAGTTGAGCTTTCATTATTTTTTATATCTGTTTTCCCCTATGGCTACCCTCTTGGATCCACTAACACATAACAGAGTTAGTGGTTGGCAATAATACATTTCCATTTAGTGAGCAATGTGCAAATGAATGAATGAATGGATTTCATAGGTGATAGAATGTATCTAGTCTTTTACAGTTTTATAATAAAGGCTAAAGAATAAAACATAATGATAAAGAATTCTTCATACATAATCTCATTAAGTCCTCACTGCAACCCTGGGAAGTAGGGTTATTCCCATTTTTCTTATGAAAAAACCGAGGATCAGGGAGATCAATCAACTACCAAACTAGCATGTGACAATATTAGGACCGAGGCTCCAAATCTTTCAGTTCCAAGTAGACAATACCAGAGCTGTCTGGCTAGTGTCACAGAGAAATTCATCACATGAAAATGGGAAGACAGAGAGGAAAGGCAGGGCTATGGCTATCAGATTTTACTATTCTTACGAATGAATTAATATTTAGTAGTCAAAGACATAAATGATGCCTACCCATTAGTAAGAAAAAGGCACATAACTTAATGATGAGCAAAAGGTAAGAACATGCAAATTCACAAAAAAATAATAATAAAAAGGAAAGGTTTTCAGCTTGTCTAGGAATTAGAGAAACCCAAATTAAATGGATGAGATGTTCTTAACCCATGGTTGGTAAGAATTTAAGAAGTTCTATAATATCAAGTGTTGGTGGGTGAGGGGAGAAATGCAGTGCGTGCCATCCTTCATTCTTGATGGGAGTGTCATGTAGTGTAGCCCTTTAGGAGACAATTACCAGTTTCTATTAAAACTTTTTTTTTTTAGATGGAGTCTCACTCCATCACTCAGGCTGGAGTGCAGTGGCACAATCGCAGCTCACTGCAACCTCTGCCTCCTGGGTTCAAGGGATTTTCCTGCCTCAGCCACCTGAGTAGCTGAGATTACAGGTGCCTGCCACCACCGCCTGGCTAATTTGTGTAATTTTAGTAGAGACAGGGTTTCACCATGTTGGCCAGACTTTAGTAGAGACAGGTTTTTACCATATAGGTCTCAAACTCCTGATCTCAAGTGATCTGCCTGGTTGGCCTCCCGAAGTGCTGGGATTACAGGCATGAGTCACTGCGCCGGCCGCAGTTTCTATGAAAACTTAAAATGCATATTTTCTTTATGCTCAGCATTGGTCTAGCCCCCAGTAGTCTAAGAGGTAGATTCTGTATATCTTGGGGATATGCAAGATTTATTAATTATCAGGGAAACTTTGATAACTTCTGTGTATATTTAACTTCATGCAGCCCTTTAAATTTTTTGTTGAGGGTCTGTTTTTGAGGAGTCGGCTATAAAGCACCATCTAGATGTCCTTTCAGGACTCAGCTGGCAGGACAGTTGGCTACCAATGGCTCATGGTTAAGCAGCTCATAAGAAAAGTCTGTATGCTGTGTGTGGTCAGTGTGTGGGTAGACAGCCTAGTCCCGGCCTTAATTCTGGACGGCTCTGATGGCCATCCTGGCTCCTGTGATTCTGAACTCTGGATCCTCTGAGCTCTCTCTGGCATCTGTACTGCAGTTCACCTTCCTCTCTGCCCCATCTGCTCTCCCCAGTAAAGTTTCTGCATACAAATCTCAGAGCCCCAGTATCTGTGCTCTGGAGAGCTGGCCTAAAGCAGTTTCAGAATGCACACATTAGTACAAAAGCACATATGTATAATTACAAATACTTACACGCACATATATTTTGGTACGTGCTTAAACATATTTTTTACTGATAGGGTGGCAGGATCAGAGACATTTAGAGACCAACGCCTGTCATAGGTTCAATCGTGCCTCCCCGTAATTCATATGTTGAGGTCCTAAACCCCAATATCTCAGAGTGTGACTTTCTTTAGAAATAGGGTCATTGCTGACTTAATTAGTGAAGTGAAGATGACGTCATATGAGTAAGGTGGACTCCTAATCCAATATGATTGGTGTCCTTATAAAAAGAGGGAAATGTGGGCACAGACACACACATCGGGGGGGAATGGCAATGTCCTGAGGATGTTGCAGCTGTGCTGCCACAATCAAGCACTTATGGGAAGCTAGGACAGAGGTTTGTAAATGACCCCTTACAAGCAGGTTCAGAGGGAACACCGCCCTGCTGACACCTTGACCTTGAACTTCTGCTTTCAGACTTGTGAGAAAATACATTTAAGCCCCTTAGTTTGTGGTGCTTTATTACAGCAGACTTAGCAAACAAATACAATGCCTGAGAGAAACACAAATACACTCGGGGATGTGTTCTTTGCACATGTGTAAAGGCAGAATGAAATTATAAACAAGGAAAATGTTTATCAGTAGCCAAATAAAATATCGCATATTCATATTATGAATATTGAGTTTAAAAAATGTGGTAGATCACATTATATTGTCATTGAACATTCACCAGTAACTTACAGAATTAAAAAAGGAGGGTGCTGAATGACAAGCGTAGAACAATATCATTTATGTTGAAGAAATGCAAAAGAATACTATATCCTTCAATATACTTGTCTACAAATATGAAGATACAGAGAAAACAACTGTTAGGATATGCTCTAAACCTGTGACATCATTTGCCTCTGGGGAAAGGGTTAGAAACTGGAGGGTTGTTAAAGGAGTTGTTTCTTCAATAGTAATATTTAAATTTTCAGCCAGGTATCGTGGTTCATGCCTGTAATCCCAGTACTTTGGGAGGCTGAGGCAGGCAGATCACGAGGTCAGGAGGTCAAGACCAGCCTGACCAACATGATGAAACCCTGTCTCTACTAAAAATGCAAAAATTAGCTAGGCATCATCGTGGACACCTGTAATCCCAGTTACTTGGGAGGCTGAGGCAGGAGGATCACTTGAACCTGGGAGGTAGAGGTTGCAGTGAGCTGAGACTGTGCCATTGCACTCTAGCCTGGGCAACCGAGCAAGACTCTGTCTCAAGAAAAAAAAAAAAACCCATAAAGTAATATTTAAATTTTAACAAGAAAATATATTCATGTATTTATTTTGTAATTAAAAATTAATTTTAAAAAATCATCTAGGGACTGTAACATGGGATCCTGGAGGGAATTCTGGAACAGAAAGACACATTAGGTGAAAACTAAGATAATCTGAATAAAGTATGAACTTTAATTAATAATAATACATCATTATTAGTTCATTACTTGTAACAAATGTACCATACTAATGCAAGATGTGCATAATTAGGGAAACCGCACGAGGAGCATGTGAGAATTCAGTACTAGCTTTGCAGTGTTTTTGTAATATCTAAAATTGTTCTAAAAAGTAAAGTCTATTCATTAAAAGAAATTCAGCTAGGGCACTTGAGTTAATACGACCTAGATCCTTGGGCTCCCCCCTCCCGCCACCGTCTCCCGAGATTCTAATGCAATAGGTCTGGGGTGAAGCCCCGTCTTTTTCATTCTTATTAAGCCTCCTGAGGTGGTTCATTGCTTTGGGTAAACACACGCAAGGAAGGAATCAAAGAAAATGCAACCACACTCATTTGGTTAACACAGCTGATTACTAAAGTCTCTTCCCGGTTCTGATGGAGAAGGAAGGAAGGGGCAGTGGTGGTGAGGAGCCTGTGTCCACGCTGGGACGGCTGGTCCAGAAAAACCTAAGTCCCAGTGTAAGGCTGAGCTCAGGGGAGCAGCCCCCAGAGGTCACCAGGACAGGGGGAAGCTGCCCTCACTACCCATTACTGTAGTTTGGTATATAGCTGTCCTGTGGTTTTTGCTGTATTTAGGGAATTCGTATTACCTTAAGTTGAAATGTTTCTCTTTCAGTTACAATTTTTATGTGTGACTTGAAAAGATGGCCTATTTTGACATCAGGTCTCTCTGTCTAGGCGGTACATTCTGGCCTCTTTCTGAATTGGGTAAATGGTCTTTTCCACCCTCCCCAGTCCATACTCAATTCATTGTTCCTCATTTGTGTTTCCAAAAGTCTTTCCACATCCACTATCATGACAGTTACTATAACAGATTGTAGGTGTGTGGCTATGTGGGCCTCCATTGCCAGCTCCCTCATCTTGGTAAACCATGGAGTTTGTCCCCATACTAACCACATATTATTCTCTTTTTAAAGCACATATTATTTTCTTATTTATTCATTCTACAAACATTTGTTGAGAGATTCTTATGTGCTGGGCATTCAGGAGGTACTGGGAAGACAGTTTCTAACAGTGTCTGCCCTTAGAAGATTACACTTTGGTAAAACAGGTCATTGTTGGTTGGACTGAATTGTCTCTTCAGTCTCTATAATCTGATAAATGAAGTCACAGTAAAGTGTGGTAAGTTATTTTAATTGTAAAATAAGACCCCTCTAGAACAGTGTTTAATATAGAAGGACTCAATTCCAAGCGTAGACTTTTAGATACTCCTCAAAACATACTATATTGAGCACTAAGATTTTGACTATGCCTAATGCCAGCCCTTGGAAACAACTGTTTCCAAATTGGTCTCGTGCTATCTGAACTTCACTGCCAGCTGCCACCATTGCCCAGCCAGATTGGGGGATCCCATGGCCATAGGGCGCTTGGCGGCACCATGACCAACATCAACATGTGTGTGGCTTCAGGGACCCCAGCCTCATTTTGGGAGAGTACACTGCACACACTAGGACCTTTGCTTTTGAAGCAGTTAACATAGAGTTTCCAGAAGGAAGGAGGAAAAAAATCCACCATCTGTACTCTCATTTATCTTGCCCTTAAAATGGAAGAAGTTGGTAAACAAGAAAGAAAGCCAGAAAACTAAGGAAGGAGGAAGCAAGTTAGAAATGGATGTCAGGGGATAATTTTAGATGCACGACACAGCTGGAGTCTGTGGGAACCGTTCAAAGGCCTGGATTTGGGAACAGAAAGGAGGAGAAAGAGGAGGAGGAAGAAGGAAACAGGGCAAAGGGCCTGGAGGGGAAAGAGATGGAGGTGGATGATGAACGGTGGAGGGCAGGAAGCAATAGCTGGCACTCCTTGAGCAGTATGGTCGTAATTTCCTCACATCTCACTGAATACACATGTCAGTCTTTGAAGTGAGAACATCCAAGCTTGACAACTCTAAGCTGCAAAGTCCCCTGGGAGGCCAAGCCAAGATTCACCTCAGGTGTGCTGAATACCTGAGGCCACTGTCTTGAGGACTGCAGGCACTGGCCCCTGGAAGGGGACAGGAGAGTGGCTCCTGTCTTCCCTGCTTTAGGCTAACACAGGCAACTTAGGGGCTGCCTGCAAGCTGGAGGTCTGCCGTCCAGATATCAGGTGCATTCAGGTATTTGCAAGGCCTTTGCAGCTATGACCCACAGAGTCTATTGCCTGGCCTCATATTTTCCCAAACTGTTTTACTTAGTAGCAAGACCTTTGCTAGTCTAGACAATGGCTTTGTGCAAACTGGAAAATGTTAGCCCCAAGCAGGGCACAGAGCTGGAATAGTTCTGTCTGGGCTCTTATATTTATGCACAAATTGCAAAAGCATTTGTGGGACTGGTAGTACTCATTTGAGCAGAGAGAGGGAGAACACGGAGGCCAGGTGGCTGGACCAGGGCATCCTCCATGCTGTAGGGCAGCTCTGATTTTCTCTGCAATGGAGAAAGTAAACCACATCAGGCAGCAACGCTCCTCTTTTAATATCGGGTATTGCATTATTCAAAAGCACTTTGATTAGGAAGCTGTTCTCCCCCACTCCTATTAATCAAATGACCAGAGCATAAATTGACTTTCAAAAGGTAGTTAGAAATGAATTTTAGCCTTTAAAAAGGAAGGAAAAAAGATGAAGTGCTAACCACAAATCTTCACAATGGAATACCCAGGAAAGATAGATAGTAATAATAAATAGTTAAGCCTTTGTGTCAATATTATGCCCCTCTGTGAGTGGTTCCAATCCTCTTTCTGTATTTTTTAATGTGCTCATGCCTTTCAACTGGTCTGTGAAGATGGGTGAGCAGGTATTGTAATTTCCATTATTATAAGAACAGATACAGAAAAATGAAATGGCTCGTATAAACTCACATGACACATTATCCTCTGAGAGAGACTAGGACTCCAGCCTCCTGATGCCCATCCCTGGCAAGATCATGGTGCTGCAAAATGAGACAAAATGGCACAGCAGAATCTAAGACCTTAGATCCAAGATCTAAGACCCTAGTCTGTTTGGGGATTAGCATGTTTAGCAGCCAAAATGAATGATGTTCCACTGATAATTATTAATAAACTTCTCAGTGTCTCTGTTGTGGAGGCTCCTCTAAGACAGACTTCACTGCTCACCCTGCAGCATAGCATCAGCTCCCACAGAAGCAGATGAGACAGGGCTCCATGTCTCCAGGGAGGGTACCTCAAATGCTTAAATGCCCATTAATAATAATAACTATGTCCTTAGGAACTTATTGTTTCTGGGGAACTGTGCTAAGCATCGCATGTAATTTACTTTTCAAAGCTCTTATCACAACCTTATGAAGAAAGCCTCATTATCCCCATTGAACAGGGACCTTAGAGGACTTATCCATGTCTGTGCTTAAACAGCAATGCTGAGACTCGAACCTAGAGCTGTTGCTGAACTCTTCTAAGACAAGGCTCTTAACCACTGTCCTGTGCTTTCTCTCATCAGTGTGTTGCTAAAATGTAAACACCCATCTTTTTCCACAATTTTGGGAATACTAACAAATGCTGCTGTCTATGAATGAAATCAATTTAGTTCCCAACCAACATTTTAAATGAAACAGACCAGGCTAGACTAGACGATATCAGTGCATTCCAGGTAATAAGAGTAGTTATTATTTTGTGAAGTGTGTGTATGTACACAGACTACTGGGTGGTGATATCAAGTCTATTTATTGCAGGTCACAACGGAAAAGGCTGAGAAGCACTGATTTAAGGGACCACTCCTCGGTCACTCTATTTCATCCAGTTTGCCTTCTCCCCATTCATAGCCACTTCCAAAGACACCCTGAATCTTGGGATACACCTAGGTAGTATTAGTGACATGTTTCCTAAAGATGACAGGAAAAACGAAAAACCTTCCTTTCAACTCCACATGCTTCCTGAGATTCAGTTTATTTCATTTTTTGGATTGCATGTGGGCCTTGTGTTGTTGGAGCTGTTTGTAGGGTCTGTGTGTTCTGAAGTTGAGGGGGCAATCCTGGAGTCCACACATAGGGTCTGTGGTCAAATCAGGGAGGGCAACAGGCTAAAGCATCAGTAATGCAATTATTTTAGCTTGGAGAAGGCTAAGAATTTGCAAGAGTGGAAGGAGAACTTTTAAACTTTTAAATCTAGGCCATCAGAGGTATTGGCTTTGTTAACCAGATTTGTTTCTGAGCTAAGCAGACTCAGAGCTCAAAATGCACTGTCTATGTGATTCAAGGGTGTCCAGTGTATGCCCCAAAGTTCTCTCTCATACTGTCATCAAGTTTAATGGTACTGGCCCCCAGCTGCAGAAGAAAAAGAAGCAGCAAAGGTCCCAGCATGAGGAAGGAGGCTAGGTCCAGACACACATGTCTCTAAGAGGACACTCCTATTATCCCCACCCAGTCCTCCATTTGCAGAGTTCTAGGGACAGTAGGGACAGTAGGGTTACAGTAGGGAAAGAATGTGAATGTATCAATACTGGGCAGAGGCAAGGATTTGTGGGGGCGGGGGCAGCTAGACTCCCTACTCCTTCATCACTTCATTAGTCAGCTCGTGTTACCATAACAAATGCCACAGGTTGGATGGCTTAAACAATAGAAATTTATTTTTCTCACAGTTCTGGGGGCTGGAAGTCCAAGATCAAGGTGCCAGCATGGTCTAGTGAGGGCTCTCTTCCTGGCTTGCAGATGGCTGCCTTCCTGATGAGTCCTTACATGAAACTTCCTGCTGTGGCCTCACATGGTCGAGAGAGCGAGCTCTCTCCTGCCTCTTCTTAAAAGGACACTAATCCTATTGGATCAGAGTCCCACCTTTATGACTTATTTAACCTCAGTTATTTCGTAAGGGATCTATCTCCAAATAAAACCACATTGGAGAGTCAGTGCTTTAACACAGGAATTTGTGAGAGTCACAATTCAGCCCATAGCAGCCCCTTTCAGAACACACCCTGGCCCACACTGACCCACTTGCCCTTTTTCCACAGCAGCCAAGACTCATAGGCACCTTGCCTGCTGAAAGTAGGTATTTTTCTGAGTGGAGAAAGTTGTTACAGAGGCTAAAACTGTCCCCATTTGCAGGGAAAGAGGCTCAGAGTGGTGTGCTGAGGAGAACTACCTGATTCTGCTTGTGGATTTCCTGGTGATTTCCCATCCAGACAGCCATCACTTTGTTTTCCCCATGACCAAGATGGAAAATTAAAATAAAACGTCACACACATACATCACACAGTTGTTGGGAGGGTAAGATGACAGGGGTCTTTCAGTTCCTAAATCATATATTTCATCAAGGCTTGAATTTTTCACCAATGTCACGTATGATTTTGTGATTTAAAAAAGGTAACACTATAACAACAGTGTACAAACGTGTAGTAACAGCACAAGGATTCACTGAGTAAATATACCAGGGTGACGAAAGCTCTTGGCTCACATTCTATAAAGTGCTATCAAATGGTAAAATTTGGAGAAAGGCAGACAGCTAATGGGGTTCCATTTCTGTTTGACTGCATGATTTCAGAAAGGAGAGTGAAAAGAGAGCTTCTCTACACAAGAAAGTCTGGAGAACAAGTTAGCTGTGTTTTAAGGCAGGGAGGTAGCCCACCTGCACTTTTGACTAAAGGTGAACTTGGACATGATCTGTCCTAGATATTTCCAGAACCTTCCAGATTATGCGAAGTCCCTGGATGTGCCGTCAGTTGATTGGCCGGGGGGCTGGGTTCTCAGGATGCAGTCCCACACCTGACTCTCTTTCCTATCCTATGAAGGGTGACTGAAATCTGTGAGCACTCTCAACTGCGCCCTAAGTACAAACAAAGCATCCTTTCAGTTGAGAAAGCCATTTGCAGACACTGGGGTGGAAATACAGCCTGGAACAATGAAAGGGCTTTATTAGAGCCCTAGTGTGGGTAGGGGGAGGCCGCTGGGCCCTGGCTTTATTAAACTGTAGCTCTTCCCTGCTGCCACCTCGATATTGCCAGGACTATTGTTAGTCTGAATGAAGAGCACACAGGGCTGAGGGGAAAGCTTTAAAGAGGAAAGATGAGTCCAAATCAGGCAAGGAGAGCCTCTGCCTACCAATGCACAGAAATGCTTATAACTAATGTCGTATAAAGCACACACATTACAAAGAAACACAGACCCAAGGGCCGGGATTGATGGGGTTGCTGGGGAACTGGGCCGTGCTCAGCTGCAGCCGGCACTTGAGTCTCATGTCTGAAAACAGGGCTCCCTTGTGGATTTTGAGAATAACAAAGCTCTGGCTTTGAGGGGCCTCATTCCCTTTGAGGTTTCCAGCACTTATCTGCCAAGAGCTGTATGTAGATCCTTTCAGTAAGGATTCCATTGGAAATCCAAGGCAGCTCTCGGGTTCTGGGGTGTTGTCCTACAGAAAAGTCCTGGCTCCATTGCTGTGAACTCCTCCCCAAGCAACCAACAGCAGGAGCCCATCCAAGTGCACACCCCCAGAAAGAGAAGGTCTCTGCAAGTCCCGGAGGATCCAGAAGGGTCTCACTAACCATCCCATGCTGCCTCTGTCCTTTGGGCTCCTTTAACTCCTTTCTTCTGGTCTGTTGGCTCTGAGGAGTCTGTGAACTATGTATAATCCAGGTCTGTATGCTCAGATCCCTGAGAAACCCCGCAACAGGGTCATGGATGGGCCAGGGCCAGTACCAGCTGTAAAGAGCTTTCTCTGCAGGCAGTGTGGTCCATGACAGCACAGTGGGCCTCCAGGGATCTGGCTAAGATTAGAAACCAATGATTCCTGGACTTGGGCTGAGAAAGTCAAGCATGGCCAGAGCATGTAGGAAACAAGGAATGGAAACCATGAGCTTTCCCAAAGCCATTAGTTTCCTGAAGCTGCTGTAACAAATTATACCAAACTGGGCAGCTTAAACAACAGTCACTTATTATCTGGTTCCGGAACTTATTCTATTCTCTGGTTCTAGTTTTGGAAGCTAGAAGTCCAAGATCAAGGTGTCCACAGGGCCATGATCCCTCTTGAAGCCTCTAGGAGAAAATCCTTTCTTGCCTCTCCCAGTGTCTGGTGGCTCCAAGGTTGCCTTGGCTTGTGGCTACATCACTCCAATCTTTGCCTCCATCTTCACATCACGTTCTGTGTGTGTTTTTGCCTCTTCTGTGGATCTCACGGCACTCTCTGCCTTCCTCTTATGAAGACACTTAAGGGCAAAGACTGGAGTGATGAAGCTGCTAGTCAAGGTGAGCCTGGAGCCACCAGACACTAGAAGAGACACGGAAGGATTTTCTCCTAGAGAAAACGTGCGAAATCCTGCTGTCATCATCCATTTGTGCTGCTATAACCAAATTCCATATATAGGTGGCTTGTAATCAACAAAAGTGAATCTCTCATGGTTCTGGAGGCTGAAAAGTCCAAAATCAAGGCACCAGCATATTTGGCGTCTAGCAAGGGTCCATTTCCTGGTTCACAGATGGCCATTTGGCTATGTCCTCATATGATGGAAGGGCTGAGGAGTATGTCTTGGGCCCCTTTTATAAGAACACTAATCCTATTTACGGCACCTCCACCTTCCTGTGACTAATCACTTCCCAAAGGCCCCACCTCTTGATAACATCATCTTTAAGGTTAGATTTCCATATATGAATGTGGGGAGGGGCACAGACATTTAGGCCACAGCACCTGCCACAGTCATTCTGTCAGAAGGAGAGGACTGTCGTTCTGTCAGAAGGAGGGGACCCAGCTTCACAGGGAAGAGAATCAAAAGCACTTGCTCCTACTGTTCAATGTCCTTTTTCCTAGGAGAGACCACAGAGACAAGCAAAACCAACCAAGGAACTCTGGGGGCCACAGGTGAGATTTCAGAAAGAGGCTGGCTAAAGCGAATTTCCTAGGTCCATCTCACTGAAAACAGTCCAGCAATGTAAACACCCCTTTTCAAGTCTCATGGTTATGGGCTTCAGAAGTCCCTTCATGAACCGACTGGGGTAGAGTCTGTAGGGTCCAGCTCTACAGGGTTCTGTGAACTGCTCCCGGCTGGTGTGGAGACGAGAAGTTGTAGAAATAAAAGACACAAGACACAGAGATAGACAAAAGAAAGTTTGGGCCCAGGGGTCCACTGCTACCCAAATCTCGGAGACCAGCAGTGGTCCCGAATGCTGGGATGCTCTCACTTTTATTGAGTTGCAAATCTGGGGACAGGGTAGGTAGGGCGTGGCAGTGATAGGGTCAAGTACCTCACATGTCATTCAGGTAGGGACTCAGGAATTTCTGGCACCCGAATTAAGGTAAGGAGCATAATGCATCAGCACTTTTTCCATACTTATCAAGAAAGAACGAAAACATTAAGATTTATATTACTATTACTGATTATCTTTTCTAAGACAAAAGGAAGCAGGTGCAGAAGCAGAGCATGAGAGTAGACATGGAACGTGACCACTGACACACAGCATCACATACAGACAGTTAACCCCCGGATGTTAGTGGGCTTCCTGACAGCCGTCAGGCCTCACCACAAGAGCTTGGAGAAGCGGAGTTTTCTCCAAACTTCCCCAGGAAGGAGATGTCTCGGCCATTTTGGACATCTCCTTCCCTAGCTGGCTAAACAGCAGGCACTTTCCCAGCGCTGGCACTGCCGCACAGCCAGGGTGCCCTCCAGCAGCCCTTATGCGGGCGTGACAGAGGGCTTAGAGCATCTTGCCTTAGTGTCATTCCTTTCGCAGTGTCACCCCAGTTTCACACTTCCAACCTGATGGGTATTAGTAAAAGAATTAAGATCACCTATGAATAACTAAGATCATATATGAATAACTAATAACTACTGCAGATACATTTCTAGTTACCTTCTTCTTCACTGTGTATATAGAAATAGGCTGAGGCCTTTTGCTCCTGCCTCGGTGCTTATGGGATCTCCCCCTACAGTGTCAAGAGCTCTAGACTAATAGTAGTTAGCAGACCTTGGTTCTAGGTCAAGTTTTGCCACTCTGTCATTTGTGACTTTGGACGAGTCACATTAACTCTCTGAGCATCAGGATTTTTCACGGTAAAATGGAAGTCATAACGCCTGAAAGCATCATGCTTCCTTAAGGTGCAAATGGGGCTGTGACAGTGCTTGCCAAACTGTAAGTGCCACGGAGCTGTGGGGGCATGGAAGCAGCATGGTTTCTAGGGTCAGGCGGGTGCATTTGCAGCCCGGGTTTGCGTCTTTCCTAAGCATGCGCGTTTAAGCAGTGGGCTTCTGCCTGCTAGTAGCTACGCAAGTATAACTCTTCTGACAGGCTCTCCCCGTGGACTCGCTCACTGCGGCAAACTGTTACCTTTGCTTTGAGTTTAAATGATTTGTTTGAACCCATGGTGGCATACAGGGAAATGATTCAAGCAGTTGTAGAAGATGGTACTTAGGGGTGTGGGTGGGATGGAGTGGTGGCGGCTTGGGGGCTCAAACATTACCCTAGTCACTGGGAAAGGAGTACCAAGCTGCTCGGAGGTTTGCCCCAGTGGGCCTGCCTTCCGAGCAGGGCTCCAGCACTGTCGCCTTCCGTCTGAGCCTCTTCTGGCCTGGGTCCCTACTGGAGACAAATGGCTTTAGAGCCTCACTTCTAGACCCACACTGGGCTGAATGGACAGAGCTGTGGCTGTCCCTCTGGGACTAGAGGGATGGTCCTTGGCTCTACCAACTCTCAGTTTTCCTGAGTGTATGGATTTTCAGAGACCTGAGCTGATGGAGCACCGGAAACCTAAAAAAAAAATTTTTGAGAAGAAGCAAAAGGAAGGGAGAAATGGCTGAGACTGGAGGCCACCTCCCCCTAGGTCTAAGGGCACATGTGCTGGGTTTGAGTTGATGTGGGGGTGTATGCATAGTTTGCGAGAATGTAATGCTGTAAGACGAAGCTACTTCTCTGCATGCACTTAAAATGCAACGGGACCCTGTTTCCACAATATCGCCTTTCTTTTTTGTCTGTTATGAACTCCTAGTCTATGCCGGGGACAATGCCAAGCAATTAATAAATATTATCATGTAATCTGCATACAACTCCATGAAATAGGCATTTTGTCTCATTTTACGGTTGAGAAAAACAAAATTTTAAAAAGACAAGTAACTGCTTGTCCTGGGTCATTGGGTAGGTAGGTGGCGAAGCCAGGACAGGAAAACCCCTCTTCCTGGCTGCCTAGGCCCTGAGCTTTCTACTTACGCCATATCAGCCACCCTCCCCCATTTCCTTGCTCTCTTTCTTTGAAAGTTAGCAAAAGTTCATGATCATTGCATTGTTTAAACTAACAAGATTTGAGATGGAGCTCTCACTCTGTTGCGTAGGCTGGAGTGCAGTGGTGCAATCCCGGCTCACTACAACCTCTGCCTCCCAGCTTTAAGCGATTATCCTTCCTCAGCCTCCCAAGTAGCTGGGATTACAGGCTCCTGCCACTGCGCCCAGCTAATTTTTTGTGTTTTTAGTAGAGACAGGAGTTCACTGTGTTAGCCAGGATGGTCTTGATCTCTTAACCTCGTGATCTGCCCACCTCTGCCTCCCAAAGTGCTGGGATTACAGGCGTGAGCCACCGCATCTGGCGAACAAACAAGATTTGAAAGTGTGCACTCTGAATTGGTTCAGTTAAGATTTACTAAATTCTTGATGAAGGTCAGGCACCATGCTGGCCTGGAGACATGGTGAGCCACACAGAAAACAAGAGGGTGATCCCCCTTCCAGGTAGTCTTCCCCATACATGCATTTCCTCTTCTGTTAGGGCTGCTCCCGGAAGGACATAACCTGGCCAAGCGTAGGCTGAGAAGATTAAGCGTACATTTCTTTCCTATACCATCAGAATCATGATGGGCCTTTTAGGAAAATATGTGAACTACTGCAGATGAAACACAGAATTCTCCAGTGGCCAGAGTGCCAGGAAACCTGGGTAGTGGTACTAACTTTGTCACTAAATAAGTGATATGACTCCCTGGGCCCGTTTCCCCATCTGTGCAACCAGAATTTTAGGCTGTATCATGTCTAGGCCATTCCCATCTCTAGCACTTCATCAATCATTTGAGTTCCTTATTTCAATCCTGTTTCAGGACAAATGAATCCTGAGACCCATTTTGAAAGTTTTAGGTGTTGATTTGTTTTTCTCAGCCTAGGCCCTAGGTTCTCCCGGTGATATACTGCTTAATCTATTGTGCTTGGTTCTTTGCCCCTGATTCATCTGTCATTTGCAGAAACTTTACCTTTGTCATTATTAGTAATATTCAATTCTGTAAGAGACATGCTCACATCCCAAATCGAGAGGTATACTTAATTACAAACTATATGTTTCCCTTTGGAAGCAATAAACAAATCAAGGAACTGCAAATTGAATCCTTCTTTCAGTGTAGTAGGCAGCTTGTATTTTTATAAAGAAAGAATAAAAAAATGGATGCAACATATTTCTGTTTGGTAGATCTGTATTTTTATACATTCAGATTACTTTAGCATGAGCTGAAGACAGTTTTTAAAAACCTACTCCAGTTGGTATAGTTTGTTTAAGATAAAGGCGAGGCCCAGAAGTTTTATTTTGTTTTGTTTTGTTTTGTTTTCCTAGAAACTTGAAGAAAGGCATTTCTGTCTTCTTGATGATTTACTGACTACATGTCTATACTCGCTCTGTGCCAAGTATATAAACTAGACCATTTCTAATCCTTATACCACCCTTCAGGAACAGCTATCGATGTACCCATTTTATGGATGAGAAAATTGGTGCTTAGGGAGGGTACATCATGCAGACAGTCATTTGAATGGAAAGCAGCAGATGTGGGATTCAATCTGAGTTCAGTCTCACTTCAGATAGTTACAGTTTCTCCACCACAAACACTGCATAGAAGGGAGAAAAAAGACAGACTAATTTCCAGATGGGTTAGAGCATGCCAGGAATACACAAGGAGGAAGTGGTTTCTGAAAGGCTTTCTCCATGAAACATGGAGGAAGAGTAGGCCCACACCAGCTCACTCCATGATGCTTTTGTATCAATTAGAAAAAGTACGTCTTCCTGGTAAGTGTAGTCCAACATGCAAACAGCTTGATGAGTGCTGTCAACACCCCTAATCCATCCACACCCTGACCTGGGGAACAAAGTTCACACAGCTTCCCTGTGGCTGGAGGAAGGCAGGCACAAGGACCTGGATGTGTGTCCAGGCCAGAAGAGAAGACCAGACCAGAAGAGGATTGCATTATTTATCAGTAGTAGTATTTATGCTCTTCCAATACTTATACTTCTCATTCTCTTTTCTTTTGCAAATAGTGTAACGGGCAGAGGAAACTCCTCCTACTGTCAAAGAGGTTTAACTCTGTTTCTGGAGCCAAGTTCAGTAAGAGAGACTGACCGCACTTCCCAGGGCTGGTCTGGCCGAGAGCCAGTGCAGAAGTAATGCATCATTCTTACTGTCACTGTCTTGTCCCAAAGAAAGTTCAGGTTGGCTTATCTAAACAGCGTTTGCTTCTGATAACTTGGTGCCAATCTAATTTGCGCCCCTGACTGGCTGCTGACTCTGTTTCTTCACCTCCTCCCTGCTTTTGCCTCTTCTAGGTCTCTGTTTAAATTAACCTGTGATGTGGGACTTTGGTTAATAATAATAATACAAAGATGAAGGAGGAGGAGGAAGAGAGGACAGAAACAAAATCATAAGGACTAAAATAATACAGCTCCATTCCAAATGCAGGGATGAAAGAGGAGAGGAGGGATGCAGGAAGGAGAAAGCTATTTTTACAAAGAGCAGGAGGCATCCTTGAACTTCAAAGAAAACTCAAATTTGGCACATATTATCACATGTACTAGTAAGAACATGCCCATTTTACAGAGGAACAAACTGAGATTAGAAGGGTTAAGTAGCTTGTTCAAGTCACGTGGTATTCAGGTTTACACTCAAGTGTTCTGATTCCAAGTGAAATGAGTAGAGGAGGAAAGGGAATTCAGGGAGACTGTGAGATTTCCTCAACCGTATAAAGTTGAAGTATTGGCTCTCTCTCTCTCTCTCTCTCTCTCTTTCTCTTTCTCTGTCTCTCTCCTCGCCTTCCTTTCTCTCATAATAGGTCTGTTGTCCAATGTGCATGGTGAATCAACACAATGAGACACTGAGTTGCAGCAGAAATAGAGGTTTAATTGTAGGGCTGCCAAATGAGGAGACAAGAGGAAACCTCAGAGCTGTCTCCCAGAGGAGTTCGAGCTAGGGATTTTAAGGGTTTTGGAGTGGGCTGAAGAATTGGTATCATTGACTGGCTGAAGAGTGCAAGGTGAAGTCTTGGGACAGGGTGATGAAGAAACTGTATCTTCTTGCTAATTCAGTTTCTCTGTAGGGGTCTTCAAACTGGTTGGTGTCAGCTGTTCCATGGGAATTCAGGATCTGTTTAAGCAATTCTTAAGCAAAAGCCTTATAATCGTCATGTCAGAAATCCTAACTATAGTACCGGGAACAATGGGGATGCAATGGACAGCATCTAGTGTTTTGTGACTTACCGTTACAAGGAAGTGTGTCAAAGTGCAGCCTGATTAATGCTTAATTATAACTGTATTTCTGTACAGAATTCTTGAGGATGGCTTTCATCAGGATGGCTTCAACTGTACGTAGCTAGAAAGACAGGAATCTGCAGTCAGCCCACCAAGCACTGAGGCTGGTGACACCTCTACCCATCCACTTGCAGACTTTTAGCAACTTAGGGGTAGGACCCCGTGCAGAATTTGGCATCGATTGGTGTTTCATAAGTGTTTGTTTAAGGAATAGGTGAATAAATTTACTCGTTGAAGAAAATAAACTGTATTGTAAGGATGGGGAAAAATAGTTGTGTGGGTGCCAACAAGCAGAAAAAGGGTTATGGGGAGAGGAAGGGGAAATTGGGAGCCA
The DNA here is from genome assembly GCF_001604975.1 of Cebus imitator. Taxonomy (NCBI): domain Eukaryota; kingdom Metazoa; phylum Chordata; class Mammalia; order Primates; family Cebidae; genus Cebus; species Cebus imitator. Next base: position 1,364,625 of record NW_016107336.1, read on the forward strand.
TGGAACCTACAGGGGAAATTGACTCATCTGTCCAGCTGCAGAAAGTGCCTCCTGTAAGTAAGAGATAGGAAATAATCAGAAACTTTTGGCATCAAATTGAGACATGCGGAAAAACCTATCAAGGCCACTGGGCCGGAGTTGTGACTGAGATGGAGGCGCAGTTCTGATCATTGTTAGAAAAATCCCATACGTAGTTTAGAGAACACTGAGCAATTTGTTTCTTCCCTTCAGTTCCCAGTAGAAAGGGCCTCGCCTTCTTATGCAGGAGGTGTCTGGGTCAGATCGCTGGGCAAATAAACCGAGCGGAGGCCACGGGCCTGGGAGTGGGGATGCAAGGAGGGTCCTCTTTCTCCGTCTTCTAACGCTCCTGATCATTAGGCTGGGAACTGAGACTGATTTAACAGGATTAACATAATTAAAGTAAGGTACTTTAAAAAGCAAGTTCCAGTGCAGAAAGCATTGGTTTTCTCTCTTTCTGTCTCTCTCCCCACCTCCCCTTCTTTCTCTTTCTTGACCCCACACTCCTCCTCCCTCTATTCCTTTCATTCCCTTTTATCTGTGATCCCAGCCTGCTGTTTCAGCCAAAACTCGAGGCCTTCCTGATGGATGCATCCTTCAGGCTCTATCTCTCTGTTTACAAAAGCCTGATTTTCTCATCCTTGATATTTCTCCTATAACTTGGGCGCTGAAGAGATGCTGGGACAATTCTAAGCCACTGCTACTTTTTGACAAGATCACTCCAAAAGATGCCTCTTTGGCATAAGGATCATTTTGAGCTGAAAACAATCGAGAAGAAGCAGACGAAAAGCTCTCTCTGCCTCACCCATTTGCCTAAAAGCAGGACATCCGTTTATAAAGACAACAGTGTCCCTTCTCCCCTCTCTGCCAGGAAGAACAAAGGTTGATCACTAAAGACAACTTTGGGTCCTTACCAATGACAGGATAGAAATAAGGATCACTTATCTGGAGACCACCCCTGGAGGGATCTACAGGACAAACTTCACTCACTAGCCTTCAACGACCATATACAGTAATGCTCCCCGTAACGACAGGTGGTCAACTCATCTACAATGATGGTCCCATAAGATTATAATAGAGCTGCCTATACAGATGTGCCATTTCTTATCTCTTACATGGTATTTTTACTGTGTCTTTTCTGTGTTTAGATGCGTAAGTACTCCCCATTGTGTTCCAATTGCCTATAGTATTCAGTACAGCAGCAGGCAGTACAGGTCTGTAGCCTGGGAGCAATAGGCTTTGCCATACGGTCCGGGTGTGTGGCAGGCTCTACCACCTAGGTTTGCGTTAAGTACCTTCTATGATGTTCACACAATCAGGGAATTGCCTAGTGACGCATTTCTCAGAATGTATCTCTGTGGCTAAGTGCTGCAGGACTGTATTTGCCTTCTCACACTTTGCTGCCCCTAGAGACTCAAAATTCTTTTCCTTTGTCTTGCCTCTTCTCTAAAAAATCTACTGTTCTTTACTAAAGAGGCTATAAAAGCCTAAAATCAAAGTTACCTCCGTGAAAATGATTCATTCCTTGGATATCTCCCACGCATAGATGGAAGACATGTGAATAAACATCTGTTTGTTTTTCTCTTGTTAATTTGTCTTTTGTTACAGGGGTCCATTCCGACTAAAAAACTAAGGGTAGAGAGGAAATTCTTTTTTTCTTCCCTATGCTTTCTTTCAGTAGGATAGTTTATCTCTCTGTCCAAGTACAGAACTCACTCTCTCAGGAAAATGGGGCCACAGAAGAATGTGGATTGTGTGTTGTATATGCGTTCGACATTTACGTGTGTGAGAGGCATGTCAGACACTAGTGCCTTAATGATCAGGCCATACACATACGTACAGACTTGATTACATGTTAGGCACTCAGGGGCCAGTAAATGAAATGTTAAGGAGTCCCAGGGCAATTAGGGACTTCTGACACAAACAGCACATGCACAAAATCTCCCCCAGTGATTTAAATTTTTTTTTGATACCACTATTTTGAGAGGTCTTTCTTCATATTAGTAAAACGTTACAACAATTCACCTCATTCTTTGCTGTACAGTAAAATTTCCCTAATTGGACCCAGCGTTTTGGAATTTGTATTAATTACAACACAGTAATTGTATTGGGTAAGAAGTTTGAAAGAAGAATTGTAATTTAGAAATCTGTACTTTTATGAGCACTATGCATAAGCCACAGGGTTTTTATAAATTGTAATCTCAGGCTCCTTTGGCCAATTTTTCTTATTAGCACCCCATTTATTACTGAGTTTATAGCATCTGTAACATGTAACATAATTATCGGTATTTCTTTTAACACATCCTGGAGTTTGAATGTTTTATAAAAATTAATTCAATTGGGACTCACAATCTCCCATCTTTCAAAATAATAAGATTTTACTGTATCGATTTTGGACCGTGTTCCTTGGCAGCTTTCTTTAGCCATGGACAAGTGAGTCAGTGGAAGCTGATTCGGGAGGGGGTGTGGTTGTTCAAAGTGTGAGAGTTGACGTGATCTGGTTGTACTGTTTGCTGGATGCTGTTACCCATCGACAGCCCCTTCTTTCCAGACCCACTATGGCCAAGAGATGCTCCACCTTTTTTCCCTGCGGCTGCTGCCTCTTGACCCAGGTGTGCCGTCTTGCTGGTTCTTGTCTTTGCTCCTCCCCTGACCTGGTTATGATTTTTCTATAGCAAACATAGAAAGCTAGGCTTGTCACCTTTCTTTTCCTACAGCATGGGAGTCTGGGCACATTGTTACGAGGCTTTGTCTAAAGAGTCATGGTGAAAGCAAATCTCTCCCCTCCCCTGAGCTCTCTCCTCTTCCTCCTTAACTCCTTTAAAAACCGTCCCTGAGCCCTCCCTGGGTCAGGATTAGTTATCCTTGCCCTCTGTCAGTGTATTTAGGAGCAACATGCAAAGAACAGGAGTTTTAGAGCCTTCGAGACCTGAGCAAGTTTCTCATTGTCACCATAAGCAAGTTTCTGAATATCTATTTCCTTAAAAAAAAAAAAAAAAAGAGAGAGATAGGAAAACTTCTTGCAGCGTACTAGGGGGATTAGAGATAATACACATTAACATATGTAGTACTGAAAAAGCAAATGTTCAAGAATGGTAGCTATTTTTATCATTCTAGCACTTCCCACACTGTACAGTGATGATGCTCACTTGTCTGTTTTCCTCTCAGGACTGTGAGCTCTTTTGGAGACTGTTTCTGTATCCCCAAACTTTGGAACAAAATCTGGTGCAGAGTGGACATTACGTAAATGTGCTTTGGATGACTGAATCAGTGGAAATTAATGGACATCTTTAAGTAGGCTGTCTTGGTTTGTGCATTATTCAGCAGGCCTGTTTCTTGGGACCTATTGGAGATTAGGGGCCGTTCTAAACAATGAGGCAATCAGAACAGGGAAAAGAACAAATAAAGAAATTGGATTCAATATTTTGGTTCTTAAAATGTTGCATGCCTATGGATAATGATAAAACTCACCATATGTAAGACTGAATGTAACTGGCATGCTTGGAAGTCATATGCTCAACATTAGAATGACACATCACAGGTTTTCTTTCCCCCGACTACTGGGCCTTTCTCATTTATAGGCAGGACAATCATGATTTTCCTTCCAGGTACCGTTCATGAGAAACATTCAGACCTTATAGGAACTTGCAAAATAAACAGCTGTTGGCATCTCCTTGGGAAGAGGAGAAAGTCCAAAGCTTTGATAGATATTAAACTGGAGCCCTCTTGGGAGATTCTAAATGGCTCATAAATACAACTGGTGGAATATTGCCTGCATGTATTTTCCACTTACACTCACCTTTGAGGTTCTGTTCTGCCCCCTTGAGAATCAATACACACAATAACAGAATTGCTGATATATTAATCTTTCTGCTGATCTTAGCATTTCTTTCTACCAAAGTGGGAATAAGGCTAGGAGAGGAAGTGAAATCTAAAGCACTGTGAAAGTAATGGGGGTAAATTTCATTTCCAGAATTCAGAAAATATATAAAGTCATTCTCTTTCTCTCACCTCACTAAGGCACCTTGATAGAGTGCCCTGACTGGCCCAGAGCCATGGACTTCAGTTTATCATGAGCACCTTGCACCCTCCCCAACCCTGGCTTTGTGACCTTCTAAGAACAAAGCCAACACTCCAAGTCATGTCTGGGCTAGAAGTTCCATTAGAACAATGAGCCACCCGCTCCACAGCCCTCACGGTGCCAAAAGGTTTTCATTCTCATGATATAGCTTATCACAGTAAAGGAGAGAGAAAAATAATGCTTCCTCTGCCTTTCTGAGTTCTTAGTTGGGACAGACACCTGTAAAGACAGACTAACAAGAGAAAAACAGAAGTTTATGAACATGCATATCTCATGTACATGCAGGGAAAATGACTGGGTTTCAAGAGTAAATCTCAAAGTTGTGGCTTTGACTTTGGGCTTAACTATCATCATTTCCTGAAATAAAGAAAGAAGTGGGTAGAGAAAGCCAGTTATGGGGAGATGATCAGAAAAATACTATAAACAAAAGCAGGATTTGTTATGCACATTTAGCTTGGTATCTTCTCCCTTGATCGGAGTCTCTGTTGACTTACTCACCCTTCCTTGTGCAGAGAGAGAGAGACACCTTTACAAATGGAGATTTCTCTTACAGATGTAAATTTCTCTCTCTCTCTCTCTCTCTTGTTTTTGAGACAGGGTCTCACTGTCACTGCTGAGTGCAGTGACATAGCTCACTGCAACTTTTTTTTTTTTTGAGACAGGGTCTGTCACTGCTAAGTGCAGATCATAGCTCACTGCACCCTTGACCTCTGCCTCCTAGGCTCAAATGATCCTCCCATCTCAGCCTCCTGAATAGGTGAGACTACAGGCATGTGCCACCATGACTGGCAAAACTTAAACAAATTTTTTTTAGGGATGGGATCTTGATATGTTGCCCAGACTTGTCTTGAACTTCTGGAGGCAAGCGATCCTCCCACCTTAGTCTCCCAAAGTGCTGGGATTACAGGCATGAGCCGCTACACTTGGCCAAATTTCTCTTATAAAAGGGTCACTTCTACTGTTTCCAGAGCCTCTCCTGTAGCTGTTGTTTCTCAAAATAAGACCTCAAAATAATCTTAATGCCAAAAGGACATATTTGGGGGTGTCATATTCTGGTGCTTATTGTCACATTTTGGGTTGACACGTCCTGTACCCCATCATTAGCAAAGAGTATAACCCTGTCAGAGCACCTAGGAGGATGCCTGTGAAAGGTGGCACTCAACACAGGGGAGCTACGGTTGTTATCACCTATAGGCATTCCAGGGTTTCTACTATTTGCTTTGGCATTCCAGGATTTCACATTTGATTCAACTACAGTCATGCATTGCTTAATGGTGGGGCTACATTCTGAGAAATGCATCCTTAGGTGACTTTGTCTTAGAGGGAACGTCATAGAATGTGCTTGCACAAACCTAGCCTACCACATACCTAGACTATATGATGCAGCCTATTGCTCCCAGGCTACAAACCTATATGGCATGTTCCTGTGCCAAGTATCACAGGCAATTGTGACATAATGGCATTTGTGATATAAACATGGAAAAGGAGAAGAATATGGCATTATAATCTTATGGGACCATCATCTTATATGTGATTTGTTGTTGACCGAAACATCATTACGTGGTACATGACTGTATTCAGATATCCATGAAGTGTAATATTTTGCCGAAATACAAATTTAAATTGTCTTTGGAAGGGTACACATCAGATTATTTCCTGTTCACTTTTTTATGAGGAGCACATATTATTTGCAGTCATCAAAAATAGTAAATATATTTTCATTTAAAAAAAGAAACATGGCTTTGGTTTGAATTGTGTGTACTCAGAGGCAAGAAGCTTTTATGATTTACTGATCTCCAAATTATTCTGTAATTGTATTTAAGAGTGGTATCCCATGGATGGTCAGGATCTTCTTTTAGAATAACCAACTCTAAAGAGACTTCATGGATAAAGAAATTCTAAGAAAATAAAATTTAAAAATCTGTATTAAGGCCTGGATCATAATCTACATTCAAACAGTAATCAATCTATTAATAGCCATTTGCTCCATTGACAAGCTTGACTATGCATGCCTCAGTGCTAAAGTGTTTTGTCGGTCAGCAAAGTCTTTGTGACTCAAAAGATGGTTCCTGACCAGCAACATAAGTATCACCAGGGAGTTTGTCATAAATGCAGAATCTCAGGTCCCATCCTAGGCCTGCTGATTGAGTATCTGCAGTTTACTTAGCCAGATGCGGTGGCCCAGACCTGTAATCCCAGCACTTTGGGAGGCCAAGGTGGGAGGATTGCTTTAGCCTAACGGCTTGAGATTAGCCTGGGCAATGTAGCAAGACCCCTCTAAATAAAAAAAGAAATAGAATCGCATTTTACGAGATCCCCAGGTGATTTATAATAGCATCAAAGTTTAAGAAGCATTGATAAGTAATTTGACCATGAGTGGTTAGAAGAAGTGTCAAGGCATTTCCCCAAACCAGATTTGGATGAAATTTGTAAATCCATTTTGAAGTATCAAGGATTTACTTGTTAACCAAAGTGAGGACTATATTCTTTAAGGGAGTAACCCAGGGAAATTTTTGTCTTACCCCCTGTGAAATTATCAAGGATTTTTGCTTGTTTATCAGATTGAGGGGTTGAAGGGAGCAGAATTCCCCTTTTCTGCTTGTCTGCGTCTGGCTTAAACTAAGATTTTAGAGGGCAACAGGGAAAATAATCTTAAATTGTCTGCATCGCTGAAATGTGGTGATTTCATGTTTTGGCGTGGGATTGGGTCAACTTGCATTTTGCTCAAGTCATTTGTTCAAGACGAGAAGCTCCTGCACCAGAAATAGAGAAGTGTAATCAGCAGAATGGATTAGATCCTGAGGAAGCCATTATCATGGAGTGTCAGTGAGTAAAATTAACATGTATTTTTAATAAGTTTATAATTACTTATCCTACAATAGACCATATGGTCTATTCACTTTTTGTGGACTCAGACACTTAAGCCCTCAAATGCCATTTAGTTTGAAACACACACACATACCCATACCCCCTTCCCTCAAAGAAAACAAAGGAATTGTATTTTGAGCTCCAAAATATTTTCTTAAGGAGGAGAAATTTGTATTGCTATCAAAGGCAGGAATTTTATACTTATGTCTAGAAAGACACAGTGACACATTTTTGCCCCACCTTAGGCCTTTCCTTTTAACTTGTTGACTCAATTATCTGAGCTGAGGGCAGCATGGCTGTGCTGAGTTTTTAGCTGGAAGTGTTGATTTCCTTGTTTTTGTGAATTTTTGCAGCAGACCTGGTATGGTTATTTAAATAATCATTGTATTTTTTTTTATTAGAATTCCATTAAATTGAGAAACAAAGGGCCCTGTGCTGCTTTCAAGGAGAAAATGCCTCTATTTTCCCATTTCTAGGCTGTATTTCAGGAAGGCCTTTTGATGATATTCTTGTGAACTTACTTTTAGAGACAAGCATGTATTTTATGACTTCATTTGGGTCTTTAAAAACTGCCGATTAAGCAGCGCCCCTCAAAACCATTTTTTTCTTCACTAATAGGCTGCAAGAAGCCTCATCTTTTTATAGTTACCTTAGAGGGGTTCCGCATAACATAAAATGACTATTTTGCAACACACTCTGAGGAATGGCATAATACAAGTCAGCCTTAGGGGGACAAATCAGTCAATTCAAGATACCAGCGTTATTTTTAAAATTTGCTAATGGAATTTTTTAAAGCCAGCCTGGTCACTTGGAAAATTCTACCTTTTAAATAAACAAGAGCTGTAGCTTTGATCAACAAGATGCAGATCACCCAGACTCACAGCTTGCTCATCTCCATCTTCAACTTGCTACTTTAGAGGAATTATCTGTAACTTGGAAAGACCTGTTCCAGAAAAGCCACAGTGGGAGGGGCCTCCACTCACCTTTCCTAGCTTTTTAACCCACTGTTTTCAGCAATCAGTAAATGAAATTCAGACTTAGGTTTTCCTGTTATAAACTCCTTCTTTCCATAGAATCACGTAACTCCCAGGTAGGAAGGGATACCAGCTCTATCTATACTAACTCCTGTGTAGTGAGCACCTGGGGCCCTGCATTGGGCTTTGCCTTTGTGTCCTCAGCACCTGAGCAAGTCTGGGACTCACTGTGTCTATTCCCCATGAGCAGCTAGAGCATCCGAGCTGCAACCTTACTTTAGAGACCTCCCCCTTGGACCAACTCCCACTAACTAAGCCTCTAACTTGATGTGTGAGCTTTGAATGGGGGTCTGCTCCAGTACAGTAAAGCTAAACATCCACACAAAGGTTTTGCAGTGGGAGAAAGGATGGTGTTTATTTGTGGGGCATCAAGGGAGAAGAATGGAGCAGCTCACAGTTAAGACCCAGCCACCCTGAGGGCTGACAAGCAAGGGTTTTGAAAGGCAGGGGTCCATTTCAGGGAAGCAGAAGCTACCATTAAAATCATAAATCAACACATGGAGGTTATATGCCTGTTTGGACTTAAAAAGTAGGATATCTGCAAGTGAGGATTCACAGGTCAAAGGTGGTTTTAAAGCTCTCTGATTTGTGATTGATCAAGGAAGCGAAACTGTCTAAAATCTTGGGGTCAGCAGAAGGGAATATTAAGATCTGGCTTGTGGGCCCTCAGGAAGAAATTTAGTACAAAGAACAGCGGTCTGAGTTCAGTCCTCGGTTCCTGTTGATCTGAGGTCTGTGTACCAATGGATGCATTTGGTGGGTGTCTCTAGGTTTCTGAAAAGCAAATCAAGGATATATGTTAAGATGTTATCTTTAGTTTCTATGTGAAACAAACATCTTGTGACGCTTTCTTGGTTATTATTTTAAGCTGTCATTACCTTCTTGCTTATCAGATTGTCATTTACTTCTTAGGGCTAGCTAGGTGCCTAGAATCTGCCTTGAAGGAACTCAAGGTTTCCTTTATTTCCATGCTGCAGCGGGCCTGGAGGCCCCAAGTGGGGTCCCTGCTTCATCTCAGCCTCCCTTTATACCCGGCGAGAGAGGCTTCAGTGCACCACTCAGAGCTGGACACAGCTTCTGTAACTGGGAGGTAATGAAGCATCTGTGACAGATTCCCCCTCACAGAGTTTTAGTGATCAGTGGTCCCCAGAGAAAGGGCTGTGTCACTGCACTCCCCCAAAGGCAGGTCGAAGTTACATGACTCCTAGGGACCTGAGGTGCAGCCCATTTTGGCAATATTGGCCTTGGGCTGTTTTGGAAGACATCCTGAAAGCATAAAGAAGTGAGAAGAGAGAATACATGAAAGTGCCCACAAGACAAAGTCAATGTGAAACATCTATAAGGTCCAGAGGCCGTGGTGTCATCTTATTACAGCATCAGTCAATTAAGACCTACCGTCCCCTGTAGGGGAGGAAAAATCATTTTCTTTCTATCCTCCATAGTTCTTAGCAGCGACTCCCAGTAACTAAAGATAGGTTAACAAGAGGAGAACAAACAGAAGTTTAATAACAAGTATACCTCTTGTATAGATGGGAGAAAGCCCAGCAAAAAATGAGTATATCTCTAGAGTGGATCTCAAAGAGTTATCTCAGACTGCAGGCTTAAATGCCATCGTTCTCTGAAACATGGCAAGAGGGGTGTGGGGACACAGGTTGAAGTGGCTGTGACTGGTACCTGAAACAAAGGGAAGGTTTGTTATGGAAATTTAAGGTGATGCCCTCTCCATAGATTCAAGGTTTCATTTAGGCTTCTCTTTCTGGTTCAGAGACGGAGACATGCTTATGAGAGAGATTTCCTATAGGTGTAAGCGTTTCTTATAAAGCGCTTACTTCTCAGAGCTTCTCCTTGGTGTGAAGTTTCTCAAAATGACAGCTCAGAATAGTCTTTAAGTCAAAGCGGCATATTTGGCATGTCCTGAACCCTCTCCTCTCCTTTCCATTCCTTTCTACCCAACCATTTTACCTGTCGGGTTAGAAAGTAGCTAGCGAGGCCAGGTGTGGCGGCTCACGCCTGTTATCTCAGCCCTTTTGGAGGGCTGAGGCAGGCAGATCGCCTGAGGTCAGAAGTTTGAGACCAGCCTGGCTAACATAGTGAAACCCCATCTCTACTAAAAATATAAAAATTAGTTGGGTGTGATGGCATGCACCTGTAGTCCCAGCTACTTGGGAGGCTGAGGCAAAAGAATAGCTTGCACCTGGGAGGTGGAGGTTGCAGTGAGCTGAGATCACACCACTGCACTCCAGCCTGCGCAACAGAGTGAAACTCTATTGCAAAAAAACAAAAGCAAGCTGGTGGATGAAGTAGAAGACTGTTGGGGCTCAAAACTGATACTCCAAAATAACGGTGCTTTGACATACTGCACTGAAGAAGGCTAAGTTCCTTTTCCTTTCCCACTGTTTCTTCCAAAGAAGTTCAAGTTCCTTTATCTGCCTAAGATCCATACTCACCAAGGAGAACAATTGTTTTTCTCTTCTCCTTCCAAGGCCAAGAATATAACCACACCAGAGCAACACTTTCACCGTCAGAGAGCTATGTACAAGTTAATCTCTTATTCCTCTCTTATTCCATTCCTTCTCCCTAGTAGTCTTTTATCACCCCTCAACAGAATCCTTTTTCTCTCGCTCCCATAGCCTGCTTTGTCAGGATGGTATATGGGCTTCTGAACCTCAGTGTGGGGTTGGACCATCTTTCCGAAGGCTTGTATACTCTTGTATACACGTAAAAGAAATTTCGATTTTTTTTCTCCTATTAATCAATTTTCCTCATGTTAGTGATTTTCAGTGAACCTCCAGGACCCTCACAAAATTAACCAGAAAAGCAAAAAAGCCAACCATACCCTCTTGCCCAAAGAAAGGCAGTGTGACCTGTGGAAATAAAGACACTGTATTTTCCTATGAGTATTGGAGTTTTGCTTCATGTATTGGGCTGGACATCACTCATTTCTAAATTAATTGAGACATGACTGAGACTTCAAAGACCTATATGACTTTTCTGTTGCCTAAGATTGGACAGAAAGTTGTGGGGAATGTCCTGGTTTTTATTCCCAGACAAGGGAAAGATTCCCCGGCAGACAGTGTAAAAGAGAAAGTGTGTGTCAAAAATATTATGCCCCGTGAGGCCTGCATGATGGATGGGCTGGTTACAGCCTCTATTTTCCACTCAACGGAAACTCCTGAGCTGACAGCAGATATTTGCAGATTCATTTAACAAATACCTGCGGCTGTCGACATACTTGGCACTCGATAATAGCACTAGAGAGCAACCACTCAACAAGCCTCGTGCTTTGCCCTCAAGGAGCTGACGGTCTACTGGGAAATGAAGACAAGTCGGTAGGAAATGAAAATGAGTTTTCAATGTGACAGGCATTGCTAAGGGTGCTGAGAGGCACCTGATCCTGTCTCAGAGGCCTTCCATGGGAAGCTAGGCTTAATCTGAGACCTGAGGGACCAGTAGGTATTGACTGGACAAGAAGAGGAAGAAGAGGAAAGAGGCAAAGGGAAGTCCACAGTAGGAGATAAAGGCTGCAGAGAAATTGGAAGGTAGAATTGAAAGTGAGAATCACAAGAAATTATAATTGAGAAACAGGCAGCGTTGCGTCTTGAAGGGCCTTATAAGCTGCATTCAGTTTGCATTTTAATCTGAGGACAGTGTTGATTTTTAGCAAGGGAAGGATCATATTTGCTCTTCTGAACAATTTTCTCCAAAGTAAGGTAATAAGAAGAAATTATTAGATCCTTTAATTACATTGTTTAAAACGTAACCTTTAAGATTTTCTAATCCATTTATTACCCATACACTTAATATGGTCACAGGAGGACGTGCATGTAATTTATAAATACGCACATATTTGGGAGTGCAGGGTGATTGCTTTAGATAAGTCACTCTGGCTACAGTTGTGGGTTGGAGGATGGCAAGGGCAGAGGCAGGGAGGCTGGTTAGAAGGCTGTTGCGCTGACCCAAACGGAAGTGATAGAAGCAGGAACCAGTGTAACAGCACTGAGTATCAAAAGAAGTGGCTAAATTGAAGCAGGATGTTAATGTTTTATTTCCATCTGAGACTATTCCGTTATAGATCTCCGGCATCCACAGGCCAATTGATGGGTCAGGAGAAAAAAGAGCACTGGCTGCCAAAAAGATCCAGCTTTCAAGTCCTGCTTTCTTCACTTATTAATGAGATTTGGGCAAATCATTTACTCACTGAGGCTTGGTTTCCTCAACAATAAAAATGGGTCTCTCAAGATAAGACCATACCTGCCACCTGGGCCAAGTGCCGGGCCACTGAGGGATAACAAAGAAAGGATGACTTTGAAGATGACTAAGCATTAGGAAAATGATAACTGTTTTTCTAACAAGTACTGTATTTTTGTGTATAAGTTGTCACCAAAAACACAATTTGACTTCATGTTCAATTCCAATTAAAATGAGGAAACTAACTAACCTTATGCTTAGCAAAAGACAGCATCTTTTCTTATTAACGTTGAAAACAGTAATAAATGGGTCAAGTGGTTATGACTTTTCCTCCTCGAGAAGTCTTGAGACTCAGTTTCCTCATGTGTCAGTGGAAAATAATGGCATCTGTCCTATCTATCACTTCATTGAACCCCTCAGAAGGGGCTTATTAAAACTCACTGACATGGCAGTCAGGAGCGTTCATTCCCCACAACTTCCTTATGTGACCTTGAACAAGTCATGCAACAACCTCTAGCCTTGATTTCCTTGTCTGTAAAGTGTGAGTAAGGTTGGGATAGATGATTTCCAGGCACCTTCCAGATATCAAATATCATTATCTACGAGAGGTGAACGAAGAGATGAAATATGAAGCATGCTTTGTCACAGTTGTGATTTTATTTGCCTGGTGGAAAAGGAAAGGAGAGGAAGCTTTAGGGGAAATAAAAAGTTTACCACTAGAATTATCTGCACATTAACCAAGCCATGGAAAATGGAAGAAGCTGTGAAGATTTTCTCAATATGCAGAGCCACCAGGCAATCGCTGACAATAAAATTGTGAATTCAGCAATTCCATGCTGTGTTTTAATTTTCTGGCACTGGCGTGCCCATTATTTAAGCATGCATTTGGATTGGTGCCAGCTGCCCTCATCACCATGGCTCAGAAGGGATGCTGAGAAGCCGCCCCCAGCTCACACCAGCAGGTCTGGGGCCCCTGCAAACCCTATTCCTTTGGAAGGTCAGGAAAGGGAGGTAGGACAGCAGACTTTATATAAGACAAAGGGAAACTGGGAGGTAATTGGAGAAACAATGAGGAAGAGAGCGGGAGAGGACAACTGGAAGAAACATTGGAACAGAATGAAGGGAAAGAGGGAGAGAAGGCCACGAATGTAAATGTTTCATGGTCAACATGAACGAGTAAAATTAGGTACCAGAATAAGGTATGAGAAGAAAATAAAAGATGGGAATCTACAATGGCTCTAAGTCCCAGATCTCTTTCTGGCCTCTGGTCAGGGGCATGGTCGGTGGACCATCTCTAGCTGCAGTGCCTTCAAGATCTGCTACAGCATTTGAACTGAGGCCATGCTCTTCCCCTAGCTCTTCCTGGGTAGCCCCCATGGCTGAGCCTGGTGAGTGCTTCATGACCTGGCCAATATTTGCCTAATGTGGGACTCCGATCCAGAGTTCCTCATTAGACTGGCTGACACTCTCTTGGAGCTGCCCTGTAGGTGAAGATTCTTCCTGCCCCACTTTCTCCTTTTCCCCCTTATGATCATTAGGTTTACGTGTTCACCTGGCTAGGTGACAGTGCACAGTCATATAATAAAACACTAGTCTAGGTGTAACTATAAATGTGTTTTGTAGCTGTGGTTAGCATTTATGGTCACTTTGTTAGCAGTGGCAAATCTGTATGGGTCCGCTGCAACCTCAGTTCTTGCCTCTTCAGAAGAAAGAATTAGACCGAGGGGCATAAGGCGGAGTTAGAGACAGAGAGAAGTTTTAGAGCAGCAGTTAACGTTTATAAAAAAGTATCAGAGCAGGAATGAAAGGGAGTAACGTACACTTGGAAGAGGGCCAGCTGGATGACTTGTGAGGTCAAGCCCACCGTTTGACCCTTGATGGGGTGTCTTCTACACTGGCAGGCTTTCAGGGGGTTGCATCCGTTCTCCTCTGACTCTTCCCTGGGCGGTGGGCTGTCTGCACACACAGTGGTCTGCCAGCACTTAAAGGGCCGCATGCACAGTGTGTTTATTGAAGTTGTGTGCGTGCTCGCTTGAGGGTTTTTCCCTTACCTGTCGGGTGTTCTTAGAAAAAGGTCATGTACCAGTTAAACTCCGCCATTTTGCCTCTTAGGGTGCCTGCTTGAGCTCACTTGCCCAACTCCTGAGATCTTTCTTATCAGAACCTGCTGATCACCAACTTCAGGTGTTTTCTTTCTTGGGAGACTACCTTTCCCTGACGCTGGCTATGACCAATTATTATTTTAGAGGGTCAGTTTAACAACTGCCTGACCATCACCTGATGGCTGCCCAATGTCCCTGGTGTGGTAGGGGGAGCTCTCCTACCCTGCTCACGTCTGCCTGACAACCTACTGTAACAAGTTGACTTTAAGTAAAGAAGATGACTCTTAATAATGTGGGTGGGCCTCATCTAGTTAGTTGAAAACCTTAAGAGCAAGACTGAGGCTTGCCAGAGAAGAAGAAAATCTGCTTTCAGATTGTAGCATCCACTCTTACCTGGGTTTCCAGCCTACCCTACGGGTTTCAGATCTGCCACCCGCCACAACTGCATGAGCTAATTCCTTAAAATAAGCAAACCATCTCTAATTGGTTCCGTTTCTCTGGAGAATCCTCATTAATCCATACCTCTTGTTTCACAGGCATCAGAACTACAGCACAGTCTGAAGGCTTTCCCTCGTCACCCCTGCTCCCTCTCACCTTTATCCTTTTTGATGTTACCTTCAATAAATCTCTTCCCCTTCTAACTCCATCTTGCCCTCTTGCTTGAAAGGAGGGCACTGTCCCATGGCTTCATTTACACTTTTCAGACTATGTGTTCAGTTTTACATTAGAATATCTGAGCACGACTGATAATACCTTAGGATCTTATAACACTTGAGTGGCAGGAAAAGAAGCTGAAGAAATATAGTGTAAAAACAGAAATGAAAGGAAGGTCGAAGGCTAGGAGAAATATGGGGTCACAGCTAGGAGAGGTATAAAGGAAATTGCCTTTCCAGAAATGTCAGATTTGAATGTTTTGTTTAATAGATCACCTCCCAAGGGCTTTTTGCAAACAGTGGCATGAGAAGATACCAGGCAGGAAAGTGAAGGAACAGACAAGCACATGTTTGCCTCATTGTTCCTTTTTGCTCATTGGAGAATCTATTAAAAATGTGTATTTCCCCTTTGCCAATTGCCGTCTCTTCAATTACCTTATTTAAGAACACACACAAAAACAGCATTCCTTGCATCTGCTCCAATTTTCTCCCCAACTTTTATAGCTTCCTCTGCGTGATTTCTTAACAAAAGGAAACTACATTGTAGGAACTGGGGCTGTTTCACTGCGGATTATTTCCTTGGTTGCTTTACTCGTGGTTTATAGAGAGAATGACTGCAGACCATCCGAGGTGGTATGTGTGATACAATGATAATTGACGTCACCAGCCCAGTTCACTGCACAGGGCTCAGAATGAAATGTGAGTGCCAATGAAAGCGGCCGTACCTGTATCCTTGCAGGACATTACCTGACAGCCTCTGAAGTTGGATTTTCCTTTCCAAGCCTGTGTTGACTTCCCTTAAATCTACAGAGCAGCTGTTCATTCTTTCTTTCATCTGTTTATTTAGCAATAGTTAACTGAGGTCCTAGTAGGTGCTGGGGACTATGCCAGATGCTGAAGAAGTCATGGAATGTTAACGTCCCTGCCCTCAGAAGGCTTCAGGGTCTATCTTTCAAGTAAATCCTAACTGGGCTGACTGTGTTTCTGGATCACACCGCTTTAATCTTTAATGACACTTTAGCCTTTTTTTTTTTTTTTCGTTTTTGAGATGGAGTCTCACTCTGATGCCCAGGCTGGAGTGCAATGGAACGATCTCAGCTCACTGCAACCTCTGCCTCCTGGATTCAAGCAATTCTATTGCCTCAGGTTTCCTGAGTAGGTGGAGTTACAGGTATGCACCACCATGCCCAGCTAATTTTTTTGTATTTTTAGTAGAGATAGGGTTTCACCATATTGGCTAAGCTGGTCTCAAACTCCTGACCTTGTGATCTGCCCACCTCGGCCTCCCAAAGTGCTGGGATCACAGGTTTGAGCCACCGCGCCTGGCCATGAGGGTGTAGCTTAAGCAAGCTTTGAGGCCTTTTCCCAGGTGTAATGGTGTGACAGCCATGAGTAGAAAGCACATCAAGGATGTCTGTTGCTCCACACAGCCAGGGAAGGAGCCACAGGCCTTGCTGGCACTGAGGCCTTTATTACTGAAAGCCGGTTGGCATCTGCCAGTCAAGTTCAGCTCTTATTTGGCCCCATTAATTCAATGCACCAGCCAAACCAGACAGCACAACTGAGCAGCCAGTCTCTCCTCAATTGGAAGTCACTTGAGATGAAGCAGACAGTGTTGCTGCCCAATTCCAATCAATACGGCTTCTGTGATAACTCAGTCACCAACGTGCTGTTTCCAGGGCTTCGGAATTCCTTATGCAAATCACTTTGCATTAACCTGGTGTGTTGGTCAAAGTTCTCAGGAAAACAGAACTAATCAAAATGTGTGTGTGTGTGATGGAGAGAGAGAGAGAGAGAGAGAGAGAGAGAGGAAAGAAGAGGGGGAGGGGGAGAGAGAGAGATGGAGAGAGAGATTTAAGAAATTGGCTCATATGACTATGGGAACAGACAAATCTGAAATCTATAGGACAGCCAGGCATTCTGGAAATTCCATCAAGAACTGATATTTTAGTCTTGAGTCCAAAGGCAGCCTGGAGGCAAAATTCATTCCTCTTTAGGAGACCCAAGTATTATCTATCAAGACCTTCAACTGATTTGGATGAAACCTATCCAGGTTATGAGGTGAAGAGTG
Source organism: Cebus imitator (assembly GCF_001604975.1). Taxonomy (NCBI): domain Eukaryota; kingdom Metazoa; phylum Chordata; class Mammalia; order Primates; family Cebidae; genus Cebus; species Cebus imitator. Next base: position 1,381,640 of record NW_016107336.1, read on the forward strand.
CTGAGATATGCCTCTTTGTCCCAGAATATGCCTCTTTGGCACATGGATTATTTGGAACTAAAGGCCTCTGAGAATCAGCAGACACAGAAAAAAAACCTCTAAAAACAGGTCACACGTTTTCGTTTTGTAAAGGAAATTTCCTTTTGTGAAAGGCATCTCCTTCTGTACCTGGAAAAGGAGGACTCTTAACAACTGTCATTAATGGTGAAGGCACTGGTTTAAATCTGCATAACAAGCCTTAATAAGCAACAGTTGTGGCCGGGTGGGGTGGCTCATGCTTGTAATTCCAGTACTTTGGGAGGCTGAGATGGATGGATCACCTGAAGTCGGGAGTTCGAGAACAGCATGACCAACATGGAGAAGCCACATCTCTACTAAAAATACAACAAATTATCTGGGCATGGTGGTGCATGCCTGTAATCCCAGCTACTCGGGAGGCTGAGGCAGGAGAATCGCTTGAACCCAGGAGGTGGAGGTTGCTGTGAGCTGAGATCGAACCATTGCACTCCAGCCTAGGCAACAGGAGCCAGACTCCATCTCAAAAAAAAAAAAAAAAAAAGCAACAGTTGTTTGTTCATCATACTGTTCCTGGTCACTTTTTCATAACTGTCCTTCTTCCCCTAAAGCCCTAACCCTCTTTGGCCTAAGATGGTATGTAAACCCAAGTTCTAACCACCCCTTTAAGTTCCTCATCCCTGAGTGCTTCTGTGTGTATATGCGATGCCCATGTTAATAAATATGTTTGTTTTTCTCTTGCTAATCTGTCTTTTGTCATTCTCATTTATAGAGCTTCGGCTGGAGATCCTAAGAAGGGTAGAGAACAGAGATTTTTTTTTTTGTCTCCTAGAGAAGATAACCTGCTTTACTTTAAGTGTACTGATTTAAATGTTAATCACATCTGAAAAAGTATCTTCACAGCAGCATGTAGACAAGTGCTTGCCAAACAATCAGGCACCGTAGCTAGACAAGATGACACATAAAGTTAATCATTTGTCTCTCATGAACTCCAGTTTTAGTGCTTTACCAAATTCCTTCTTGATAAAGTCAGTGGTGGTGGAAGGTATCACTTCACATTGAAATTAGCAAAGAGAGAAAAATCTAAGTATTTTTTGGTATGGTTTTAATTATTCTCAGAAAATTACACAGGGAATACATGATTATAGCCAAAGATTTAGGGTACATTGATTAAAAAAATACAATTTAATTATAATACCACAATTCTACAGTAACTTCTGTTATTTTTTTTTACATGTAATATTCCAATTCTTTTCTTATAATGGTATCCTATGTAGGGGAGAAAAAAAATCTCTTCCTTCACCCATATTAGGTTCTTCAGATGGGGTCCTATAAATTAGACTGGCAAGAGAAAAACAAACAGGCTTATTAACATGCATATTATGCTTACATATGGGAGCACCTAAAGATGAGTAAACCAAAGGCATGGTTAGATGGCTTATATACCTTCTTATGCTAAAACAAGAAAAAGGGGTTTTGGCTTCTAGGAGGGAGAGACCTAGGAAATGTATAGTAGACAAGGATTATTTATTGAGGTTTGTTATGCAGAATTAAGTTAGTGCCTTCTTCATTAGAGAGCTGTTAAAAGTCCTCCCCTTCCTGGTACAGGAAAGGGAGACATCCTTTACAAAAGGAAATTTCTTTTTTAAAAGGAAAACTTTTGACCTGTTTTTAGAGTTTTCCCTGTGTCTGCTGATTCTCAATGGCTCTAGCTTAAAATAATCGATATGCCAAAGAGGCATATTTTGGGGTGGCATATCTGGTACCCTTCACCTACTCTACAGAATATTGTAGAACTTGCTTTTTGTACTTGATCACATGCTGAGTGAATTATTTCCAAGATAATACATACTCTTCTACTACAACAGCATTCGTAATTGTCATCATATATTCTATTGTGTAAAGAGACCATCATTTACCTAACAAACCCTTTATGGCTAGACATTTAAAACATTCCAAATGTATCCCCATGATATACAAGTCTACAATAAATGTCTTTGGTCATTTGTCTAATTGGTCTTGGTCTATTCATGTATTTATTTCTCTTTGATAAATTCCAGAAAGGGTATTACTAGGTCAACAGGTGTGCACATTTTTAAAAAGCTCTTGATACATCTTGACAAGCTGCTCTTTAGGAAAATACATCAATTAATAAAAGTACTATTAACAGCGTGTGTTTATCAGCTTACATTACTTCCATATACTAATAAATGTCTCTGAATCCTCTATTTTCAGAATTAAGCTTGAAAGAAAGGCCCTTCAGAAAAAATATAATTTTGAAGTACTAAGGAGAAGAAAAACTGGTTTAATCCTACCCTTTGGCTTTGAAGAAAATTCTCATTTTAGCATTTTAAAAAAATTAAATATATTTCCCTTCACTGATGCACCATTCTACTATAAATTTGATAATGTATCACCTAAGAGTAAGGTGATTTAAGATGAGTAAATGAAAGGTCTGGTTAGATGGCTTATATACCATCTTAGGCTAAAACAAGAAAAAGGGTGTATGTAAGCATAATATGCATGTTAATAAGCCTGTTTTTCTCTTGTTAATCTGTCTTTTGCCAGTCTAATTTATAGGGCCCCACCTGAAGAATGGATGAACGAAGAGGTTTTTTTCCCTCCCCTACGTAGGATCCTATTGTAAAAAAAAGAATTGGAAAATTGCATGTAAAAACAAAAACAAAAACAAAACAGCAATTACTTTAGGATTGTGGTGTTATAATTAAATTGGTTTTTTAAATCAATGTATCCTGAATTTTTGGCTATAATCATGTATTCCTTGTGTAATTTTTTGAAAATAATTAAGAATTAAGATGACTTAAGAATACATGTATATGTATAAAAAGAGTAATGATGCTTAGTATTTGAGGATTGGCAAGCTGGATGAAATGAAGGCTAGGAGAGGATAACCAGATTTTCCAGTTCTAGAATTCATAAATGGAATACTTTTATAGTAGGAATATACTCTCCACAATAATCCACACCGTGGTCTTCCATCAAATCAAATCAGAAAAACTGCAGAGCCAGTCTTAGTACAAGTTAATATTCAGCAGGGTGATGTCCCCCCGAGTAGACATGGACCATAGGACTCTGAGTAGTTTGCTTAAATATATTCCTGGAGTGAAACAAAGAAGGACGTGGGAAAGCCCAGTAATAGGGAGTTATCCAGGAACAGCAGGGTACACGGGAACAAAGTTGTTATGCAGATTCATGTGGGTGCCTTCTCCCTTGATGAGTCTCTAGTGATTTAGTCATCCCTCTCTTCCTGGTATAGAGAGGGATGGAGATTACAAATGGAGATTTCCTTTATAGATGCAAAGTTCCTTTGCAAAAGGGTAACTTCTACTCCATTTTCAGTCCTGTATCTGCAGCTTCTCGAAATAATCAGCTCAAAATAATCCTTATGCTAAAAAGGCATATTTCGGGGTGGCATATTCTGGTCTCCTATGCCAGATATGCACATCAACACCAAACTTCCTAGACACCGCCAGCAGACACAAACACACACTCACATGGCTAACTGGAAGAATCACCTTGACTTTGTCATGAAAGTCACAAAAGCAATTTTGTTAATGACTCAAAGACCTTCAATCAATTACAGAAAGAGGTTCAATAAATGTTTGTTGCATTGAATTGCTCAATGTTAATTGTCTGTCTCATCCTCAGGTATTCACATGAGGGGCACTTTGTAGGCATAAAAGGGATTGACAAAGTGACATTTTTATTCATGTGCACCTAACAAGATGGAAACCAGAGGAAGCAGAATGAGAAGTGTGGTTAGGCACCAACTTTCTTAATGTTTATCAGGGGCCGAGGAGGTGGAGGGGAAAGAAAGGATCGATGCATCAGAGCCCAGGATTAATGCAACATGTTAAGTGCAACCCTGTCATCTAAGTGCAGCCCTATCTGCCCCTCCACTAACAGCAACCACACACATTTCCTAGGAGCCAGGAACAGCAACAGCACACAAAAATTCCAACCAGGATTAAACTGGAGGTGAAGTCACTGCTGCCCCATGATGCCTCACTTCTGAGCTGTCATTGCACACCTCTTTAAACACTGACTCCAACATGCCAATTAAAAAGCCTGGCTTGCAGTGGGACAATAGAATAGAACATGGGTTTCATTCTTTTCCAGCTGAACAAAAGCAGAGACTTTGCTCCTCTGCTCCAGGGACTGTAAGGCAGTGGAGCCCTTTTGAATGATCCCTGCCACCACACACTTCCCAGCTACAGACACTGGCTAGATAGGTAACACAAGGGGAGTCGATGGTAATGAATCAGAATTTGCAGAGTTTAGCGGCTGTAGGTGTGGGAGGGCGCCCAGAGAACGGCCAACTGACCCGATCCATTTGTATCACTTGTTAACCAAAATTGTCAGTGACTTTGAAACAATTATTGCCTTCCTGAAACCAAAAACTGCACAGCACAATAACTCTTGAGCCTTCCCCCTCTGCATTATTAATCATGTTCATGGTGCTTTACTTAGCAGGTTACAATGTTAGCTTACTCTCAGGCTCTCTGCAGTGAACAAATTAAAGAGGCTTGCTCTGTTCCATGAAAATACTCCGGCTCAGCCTATTCATTTTCCTAAATGCTTCTCCACTTCAAATTGGCATTCCAGCCATGTTGCATATATTTTTAAAAGCCATTGTACAGGTCAATAATGTTAAACCCTTACCCATGACAATAATTTACTCTCATCGACTGTGTACATACACAGAGAAGATATACACACATAGTGTGTGTGCTCACACTCTGATCCCTTTGGTGTCTCAGCTTTGTGGACTCTCTCTTCCTATTGTGTTTCAGTCTTTTTTACCGGCGGTCTCTTTCTCCTGCAAAGAGAGATTACAAATACAATCCTAGAATTGTAAATAGACCGGTGGATGCCTTTTGTTCGGCTTCCTGTCCAAGTTGTTACAACCTTTGTCATGGTAATCAGCCATCAGAATTTCATAGCCTGAATACCCCTCCACTCCTCCAGTTTATTGTGTGTCTAAATTTGGATGGGTTTATGGTCTCCGGCAGTGCTGCCCGTGGATAAAGACAGCTGGAAAAGTTGACCCGCTTTAAGAAGACCATGAGTGCTCCATGGAAGTAAATGCTTTATTGGTGTTTTTGAAGGGTTCAAATGGCAACACAGGAAATCCTGAGAGCACTCTTCTGGAATATGGAAAGGGTAATATTCATCTGCCAAGGTTTTCCATCAGGTCTTGAAAAAGTTCGGTGGGTTTTCTACCCTACTTAAATTTAACCCCAGCTGTGACAGAGTAGCTTTTATCATTCATTCAGGGGATGTGTGTTGAGAATCTGTTCTGTGCTGGGCAGTGGATACACAGAGGGGAAAAATAGGGCAGGCCAGGAGCACCGAGTCACGGCTGAATACGTATTTACGCCAGTGCAAAGAAGCAGAAAACTGGGTTCCTCTCCATACTTGACTTCATATGACTCAGATCAAATTTCTTCAATGAGAGCTCATTTACAATAGCTATTATGCTGATCAGCATGCCACTGACTTCCCCAGTGAATACCCAATGAATACCCATTTCTGACCTTGTTTGATAAGAACACTGCTGAAGGTAGATTCCTACAAGGTAAATTCCTATTACCGTCACTTAGGTTGCGGCTTTAGGTAACTAATATGTACGTGAGATCACATGATCTATGCTGAAGTACTTTAAAGCAAATTACAGACGCGGTAACAGTTTACAAGATGACCCATCTATATTTGATTACTGACAGGCATGAATAATTTACTTCACCAACATTTCATCAAAATTGTGCCCTGTTAATTAGGTGGAGGGTTTTTGTGACAAAGCACAAACTGCTGGGGTGGGTGGTCTGTGAGGTTGTAGAACATAAAAGGGCTTTTTATTCCCCCAGCAGATGGGGCCCCCCAAGGATAAAAGAGACTTGAGAGCCACTTAAATTGGCCTTAGGACCCTTAGTGTCGAAGCTAAGTGCTGGCTGTGATTAAATTTATGTAAAGCACCTAGAACAGTGCCCGGCACCCAGCAGCTGCCCATAGCTATTACGATTTTTTTCTTCCCCAAGCGTTGGGTGTGTGTGGTTAGAAACTTAGTGCCATTTCCAAGCAGGTGTGACTTTTAGTTAAGTGACTTCCTGAGTTTGTATGAGAAATCATTGGTGAAACTCAGAATAGAACTCAGAGTCTTTGCATTCGATTTCCAGTCCCATCCCTCCTCTCACTGGGATGCCTGCCCTCCTTCTGCACAGGCACCTTTGCCAAGAGAGAATAAGATTCTCAAAGCAACTAAAGTGCTCTGGTGGTTTTCAAATGGCCAGTTCTGTCCTCCTCTCAAAATATACTTTGCTCTCATATTTCCAGTTTCAAAATAGCAAAATGCAAAGTCCTTCTTTCCTTCCTTCCTTCCTTCCTTCCTTCCTTCCTTCCTTCCTTCCTTCCTTCCTCTCTCCCTCCCTCCCTTCCTTCCTTCCTGCCTTCCTTCCTTCCTTCCTTCTCTCCCTCCCTCCCCCGCCAAGTATCAGGCTGTGGGGAGAGGGAAGAAAAGAATGAAAAGGAAAAAAGGCTGCCAAGTGTTTTTTATTATGCAGATGTATGTTGGGGGCATAGAAGTGGCAGGGATTGGAGAGTATAGCAGAAGGAGCCCAGGCTCATATGCTGCTAAAAATAATAAATTCTAACTTCAGAAAACTTTGAAATATGGCTGGTATGACATTGTTTTTGTTGCCTTAGGAAGGTACCTTCACTTGACCAGATGACTAAGGAACCTGAAAACTGAGTGCAACTGAACCAAACTTGGGATCACCCACCCAGTGCACAGAAAAAGCCAAAAACTACCACCACTGGGATTTGCAGTGAAAGACAGGCATGTATTTCAGGGTGCCAAGCAAGGAGAATCGGGTAGCTAACACTCAGGACCCAAACTCCCAGACGGATGACAAGCAAGGGTTTTTACAGTTGTGACTTCTGCTTTCCTGAAATGTACTTTGAAATGTACATTTAAAGGCATTAAAGTATAGCTGTAGTTATAACCAAGACAAGGAAGGGTTGCATACAACCAATACAAGGAATTGTAAACCAATACAAGGAAGTTACCTGTTGGTTTGGCCCTACATAGGGGGGCATCTTGAAGTAGAGGCTTACAGGTCAGAGGCGGATTCAGAGATTCTTTGATTTTCAATTGGTTAAGGAAGCAAGACTTTCTAAAAACCTGGGGTTGGCAGAAAGCAATGTTGAGGTTTGGCCTGAGGGTGTAACTTTCTCCAGGCCCCTCAGGAGGAAATTAGAACAAAGAACATTGGTCAAGAGTTCAGTCCTCAGTGCCCCCTTATCTGAGGTCTATGTGACAGTGGTCAGCGTGTCCCATCTGGTGGGGCTCCTGTTTCTGAAAAACAGCTGAAGGACACGTCAAGATGTTATCTTTTAGTTTCTATAGGGAAGCAAACATCTTGTGACTCTGGCTTGCTTGGTGGCTATTGTTTAAGTTACTATTACCTTCCTGCTTAGCAGGTTATTCATTTACTTCCCTAATTGCTGGTTGCAGTGTTAGTTAGGTGCCTGGAATTTCCCTCCGTAGGGACTCAAAATTTTTCTTTTGTTTCTTGCTAGATGGGGAGGGGTAGCTTGGAAGGCCCCTAAGAGAGGTTCCTGCTGTTTCAAATGCTTTCCCCGCCGACCTCGCTTTCTGGGATTACCAAGACAAGAACCATCTTGGGGATAGACAGTGCATCTGCAAACATGGTTATGCCACCAGGTAAAGGTCAACACTGCTATCTCAATGGCTACTAGGCCCACATCTAACAATTCCTCATGCTTTACCCTGGTCCGTAAGCTAAAAATGTTAGGTGAAACACTGTCTGTTCTCCTCCCGCCTCTCTTCTTTCTCTGGGCTGCCCCCTTCTCTGCAGAGAGGAAACTCCTGATTTGCTGAGAAGTTTCTCAAAAGCTACAGTGCAAATCACCCTAATTGTTTGCTAGATGAACAACGATCACCCTAACCTCCTAATTAACATTGTTAAAATCTGCTAACAAAGGACATTTAACAATATCTTAATTAGGAAGGATTTCCAATTTGTCACATGGAGCATGTTAGACAAACAGAGCACAATTCCCCCTTTGTTCCTGGGCTCCGTAGCCAGAGAGATTACAAGATATGACACAACATGTTCTGCGTTTGCCATTTATCATTCTATATCCTTTACACATTTGCACTACATAATTAGTGTCTTGGCTAATTTTACCTGTGTTATTGTTTGCACTGTAATTTGGAGAGAATAGAGTGGGTGATACGGGTGATTTAGACTGGGGCAGGCATATGCTTCTCCCGTTCTCCCTCCCACTGACTGCAGCTCCCAAATGCCTGCTGGAAAATACCCCAGCTAGCAGACAGAGCAAACTTCTTGGGGTCTCTGGTTGCAGATAATGGGGTATAAAATGAATAGCCTTTTGGGTCATTCCAAATAAATATGCAGATGACTAACCATCCTAGTTTCCATTCCTTTCCCAAGCTCTTACAGCTTATTTTAAAAGCGTCTATTATCTATCACTTAATTATTAAAAAGTGTCTACTCTGTTTTCATAAATTATCTATGTGATGGAGATATTGGCATATAAGAGAGAGTCATGGGGAAAAGGGAGGTTCCAAAGCCAATTATCCCAGCTGAGAAGGTTTTAGAATATAATGGGATCCCTGAATTATTTTATATTAGACCTTTAAGGACGGTGTGTGTGTTTGGTTAGGGTGAATGTGAGGAGGCGGTGGGGGACAGGAAGGGTTAGGATTTGTAATAATCCCTAATTCATTATTCTCATCTATTTTTTGAGGGCATTCTTATTGTTGGGCCATTTTCTATATGTCGTAATTTCTTTATCCTAAGACAGAAGAAATCTTTGCAAGAAATTAACATTGTATATTATTTGGAATTGCCATTTAAACAAACTACATTATCTAAACTAAATGAGAAAACATAAGAAAAATATATAATAGCAAGTCTGGCACGTAGTTAATATTCAATCAATTTTAGCTACAACAAACTGTTATATTACAAAGCTATATAGAATATATGATGACAGATGCATTACACAGTCAATGGTGCCATATATAATCCATAATGTATTGCATATATAAGGATGGGAGAGACTTTCCCTCTACCCTCCTAGGTTTGATAGCTAGGCCTAGGAAATAAATTGATGACAGGCAGATTAACTGGAGGAAAGGTATACAAATTTATTATGTGCACAGAAACGTCACAGGAAAAAAAGTGACTACCTAAAAAGACAGTGAGATTTGGGAGTTTATGTCCCATCCTCATAGGGGAAGGTGTGTAGAGAGGTGGTGTGGGTGATGTCGGGGAGAGGAAATGATTTTTAGGAAGACACATGGGCCCTTAGAAGAATAAATGGGAGATATGATAGTTAGTGATAAAGTTCATCTGGGGGCGTGTCTTCACTCATTTCATGCTGCTAAAAAAATACCACAGGTTGGGTAATTTATACAGAACAGAAATTTATTTCTGACACTGTGGAGGCTAAAGAGTCTAAGATCAAGGGCCGATATCCATTGTCTGAAGAGGGCCTTCTTGCTGCGTCCTCACGTGGCAGAAGGGAGAAGGGCAAGAAAGTCAAACACCTTTCATGCAGACTTTTTATAAGGGCACTAATCTCATTCTCCAGGGAGGAGCCCTCATGGCCCACTCTCCTCCCAAAGGCCCCACCTCTTAATACCTTTGCACTGGCAACACCTGGATTTTGGCATGGACACATTCAAACCACCGTGGGCCAATGTGTACTTCTAATCTCCTCTCCTGGAATAAGAGTTAATCTTCTTGGTGGATGGAGCTCACCGGGATGAGGGTGGGGGAACAATGGAGTTCCTTTTGGAGGATCTGCCTTTAGGCCAATAAGGGAAGTTCAGAGAAGGTGTCTCCTTGGATTTGCTGTTTTCAAGTACCTTCAGCTTAAAATAATCAATGTACCAAAGCAGTCTATTTTGGGGTGGTATGTCTTGAACGCCTTCACATATAATATGTAATTGAATCAGATGCTCAGAGGCGATTTCTAGTCTCTGGTCTTAGCTACTAAGAGGCTTCTTCCCTGAAGACATAGGAGAATAAGACAGAGATGCAACTTCCTCCTTCCAGCTTGCCAGGCAGAGCTGCCAAGGGCTGTCCGGTGAGATAGAAACTAGAAGAAAACAAAGCAAAACTCACTTTTCAGTTGGATGTAACTGTGGTCTGACTATATCGGAAAGCTGACAATCTTGAAGGGCAGCTATCCCTTCTCTCCTCTCCTCCCCTCAAAACACCTGTGCATGTCAGTGCAGTCCCCTTACCCTGAAAAGGGTGGGCTGCACTGATAAGGAGGCCCCAGAGGGGTTCCTCGTGGAGATAAAGAAGTATGGTGAATGGGCCTTTTCCTTTCACAACTTCTAACATCTGCCAAAGAAAAGAAAATTATTCATAGACTTGTTAAAGGCAGTAAGGAAGACTTTATTCAAGAAGGGGACTACTGCAAAGGGGTCTCGCAGTAGGGAAGAGAGACTGGGCTCAACTCCAAAAAGTGGGGATTTATTTATTGCCAAAGATCATAGGGGTGGGATGGGGGGTGAATGGAAAACACTAAGAAGAGACATCCACGGTAAGGGGAGTCTTGCTAAACTGACCTAAGAGGATTCTTGCTGAAGACAGGCCAAGGTGATCAGATATCACTGAAGGGTAAGGAAGATGAGGTATTGGGTCAGATACAGAGCATGATCCGATATTGAGAGTGAAGGATTCTCCCTAAACTGACTAGAGCTTTACTAAAACTGGGTGATGCAGGCCCATAGAGGACAGATATTGAAGGTCAAGGTCTAGAGGGCTTAAAGGAGCCTTACTAAAATTTGGTTAAGATCAGAGTCTTTGTCACATGGTTCTCTCCCTTCTATCTCTGTTACCTCTGAAGACAAACACGCATGTACCAAGTTGACCTAATGTATTACTATTGGGCCATGTGTAATCTTAACATTTCGGCGTTGGAAGAGGACTTTGAAACCACTCATTGCCTTATTTGACAAATTAAGAAACAGCGGGGGAGGGGTTTGTAGAGGCAAGGTGACTGAGATGGAGCAGGGACCCCTGTTAGAGGCCTCCAGAGAAATAAGGAAAGTCTTGAGTTTCAAGGAAAATTCCAGGCACCTACCTAGCTTTGAGAAGGTAATGAACATCCTAACAAGCAAGAAGATATAATAATTTAAGCAATAGTGTCTCAAGCAAGTTTGGTTCCCCAAAGAAAACAAAAAATATCTTAGCATATGTTCTTGAGTTGCTTTTCAGAAACCCAGACCCCCACCAGGTAGAAAATGCCGAACGACTATCACATAGAGCTCAGATAATGGGACAGTGAGGACTGAACTCTGACGACAATTTCTTCCTGACGGGCCTAGAGAGAGTCATACCCTCAGGCCAAACCCTTAATTCACATTGTTTTCTGCTGACCCCAAGTTTTTAGACAAAGCCTTGGTCCCTTCACCAATTGCAAATCAAAGAATCTCTGAATCTACCTATGACCTGTAAGCCTGTCTTCAAGATATCCTGTCTTTCTGGGCCAAACCAATGTATAACCTCCATGTATTGAGTTACCATTTTGCCTGCAGTTTCTGCTTTCCTGAAATGTACCCCTGCCTTTGAAAACTGTTGCTTGTAAGCCACTGGCGAGCTTGGATCTTAAGTGTGAGCTGCCTGATCTTCCTTGCTTGGAACCCTGCAATAAATGCCTCACTTTCTCTTGTGGCAAACTTCAGTGTCAGTGTTTGGCTTTTTTTTTTTTTTTTTTTTGCATGCTGGGTGAGTGGACCCAAGTTCAAGTCAATAACAACTGCCTAAGATCCTGTAACTGCTTGGTGGATTCATTTTACCCACTGCCCAGATTAAACTTACTTATCAGGACAGAGGAATTCTAATAGAGAAAGAGTTTAAGACATGCAGAGCTGGCTAACTGGGAGGATAGAGTTTATTATTACTCAAATCAACCTCCCTGAAAATTCAGAGAAAAAAAAATTTTTTTTTCTTTTTTTCGAGATGGAATTTCACTTTTGTTACTCAGGCTGGAGTGCAATGGCATGATCTTGGCTCACTGCAACCTCTGCCTCCTGGGTTCAAGTGATTCTCCTGCCTTCGCCTCCCAAGTAGCTGGGATTACAGATGCCTGCTACCATGCCAGGGTAATTTTTGTATTTTTAGTAGAAACAGGGTTTCACCATGTTGGCCAGGCTGGTCTCAAACTCCTGACCTCAGGTGATCCACCCGCCTTGGCCTCCCGAAGTGCTGGAATTACAGGGATGAGCCACTGTACCCAGCCAAGGCTAGGGTTTTTTAAAGGTAGTTTGGCAGGCAGGGGGCTAGGGAATGGGGAGTGCTCATTGGTTGGGTCAGAGATGAAATCACAGAGTGAAAACAGATTCTTCTTGCTATCTTCTGTTCTTGGGAGGGATCACAGAACTGGTTGACCAAGATTACTGGTCTGGGTGGTGCCAGCTGGTCCATATTTCTCCATCAGAATGCAGGGTCTAAAAAATATCTTGAATATCAATCTTAGGTTTTATGATAGTGATGTTAGTCATATGAGTAATAATTTTAGCAAATTAGGAAGAGGAGGTTAGGAATCTTGTAGCCTCTGGCTGCATGACTCCTGAGCTGTAATTTCTAATCTTGTGGCCAATTTCTCGGTTTTACAAAAGTGGTCTGGCCCCCAAGCAAAGAGGGGATTGTTTCAGGGAGAAGACTATTATAATTGTTGTTTCAAAGTTAAGCTATACATGAAATTCTTCCCAACGTTAGTTCAGCCTATGCCCCAAAATGAACAAGGGCAGCTTGGAGATTATAGGCAAGATGGAGTCGGTTAGGTCACATCTCTTTTATTGACAATTTTCCTATGTCAGATTTTTCTCACTGTCATAATTTTTGCAGAGGTAGTGTCAATCCAGCACGCTGGCGGGATAGCAAAGGGCTAAAGCACGCAGTGCCTGATGACCCCAGAGTCTACTCTCCCTGAAAGTAACATCTAAACACAGTTTTGATTTCAAAGAGAGAACAGGGGAAAAAGATGATAGAAGGAAGGAGCAGGAAGATCTCTTATACCTCAAACTCATCAAGCTTAGTCAATTCCTGCTCATTTCTGAAAGTGTGGAAACATTGAAATAATAGTTTCGGTTGAAGGTAAGAGGAAAAAAAAGAGTGAGAGGCAGAGAGAGAAATGATTTAAATTGACACGCTCTGTCATGATTGCTTGCAAAGACTATCACTTTTTGATGATACTGCAGCCTTATCAGGAAAAGTAATTTATAGATAGCATTTCAAATGGGAGGGGAGAAATCCTACAAAACCTAACAGCACAGAAATGCAGAAGGAAATATTGCTTAGAACTCCCCCCCAACAAAACAATAAACTTCTCCTGTGCTTTATCTGTTGAAAAGGTTTGACTGTAAATTCTGACTTTGACATTCATTCCAGATCCGTTTTAGAGGCAGCCCACAGACTCAACAGGGCGAGAGAAAATGCTAAATCATAATTACCTCGTAAAAGCCAAGCTTGTTTCTCTGAATGCTTGAGAACTGGTATAGCTTCTCAAAATATCATAAATTTATTGTTCTCTCTCCTGTTTTACTTAACAGCCAATTAATGTTACTGTTTAAAAGAATTAAAGCCAGAGCCTCGAAGGGGGTGAGAATGGGAGAAAATATTATAAAAGTGTTTAAACCTCGGCTAGCAGACAGATACTGTGTATAGATACTGCCCTCATTATGAAATGGCTCATTAAAAGACTCAGCTGAAGGAAACTCCTGCCATGATCCGTACCCATTGATATGATCTTGTTCTTATTCGCGTCTTCAAAAGGAAAACATTTTTCAACACAATCTTGAGTTGGTTTTAATACCTGCAGGATGATACCAGAGGTGATGGCAGGAGGGCTTGCTCCTCTCTGGGAAGCTCTTCTGCAAGTGAAGGATCTCAGCCACTGGTGTAGCCAGTGCCATTTTCAGGAGCAGTAGAATGGGTCAAAACAAGGCAGACACACAGCGCTCCCCACACTCCCACCGAGTCCTGAGCCTCCTCCAGTGGCTCTGCATTCTGACACGGTCTTATGAGTTTGCCATACATTCCAAATGAAGACAAAAAAAATCCACATTTGTTCCAAGAGTTCACCTGCAACTTGTCATTCTCCTGAAAAGAGTCCCATCAATTGTCACCGTAAATTCTCAGCAAAGACTGAGGTATCTGGGTGTGGGGATTCCTGGGCAGGGCGTGAACATGAACATGAAATGATACAGAATCAGGTGTGTTTAGGTCCCGACTTACCTCCTGTGCGGCCTTGGGCAAGGCACGCTCTTTGGACCTCAGTTCTTGGCTCTGGAAAATGAAGATGTCAGTGACCATCCATGACCCAAGTGGCAAAGTCATTCTAAAATTACTTACAATGCTACTTTTGTTTTACATAAATCTCTCTTTATTATACTGTATCAGGGAGACAAGGAGTAATGCTAGGGCACTAGGATACGTATTCCAACAGCCGGAAAGGCAGCGCAGCCATTAGGACAGGTGACAGCCTGCAACAGATGAAGGCCCAGGATGGCCGGCCCAGTGTGAGCTGGCTGAATGTACACCCTGGCACCTGATGACTGTCAAGATAGCCCTGAGCAGAGGCTTTAGAAGAGAGAGGAACGTGAGATGATGCAGACAGCCAGGGGATGGCCGAGAGGAAGGCAAGTGTCTGAAACCGGACTTAAGGGGAGAGCTGACCTGGACTTGAGAAGAGCTGAAGGAGCATGTGCTTTGAAGCCAGACTCACCCGGCTCTGATCACATCTTGATGCCAAATATATGGCTTGAGGCAAGTTATTCAACTTCTCTGAGCCTTGATTTTCCCACCTGTAAAACGGAGATAAAATAAAGTGTCATGTGTGAGACCAAATTAAAATGAGGCAAGATATAGCATGTGTCAAAATTTGTTCTTTTTTTTTTTCTTTTTTTTTGAGAAGGGCTTGGTCTATCACCTAAGCTGGAGTTCAGTAGCACGATCTCGGCTCACTGAAATCTCTGCCTCCTGGACTCAAGCAATCCTCCCACCTTAACCTCCCGAGCAGCTGGGACTACATGCGTGAGCCACCACACCCAGCTAATTTTTATATTTTTTGTGGAGATGGGGTTTCGCCATGCTGGCCAGGCTTTTTCTGAACTTCTAAACTCAAGTGATCTGCCTTCCTTGGCCTCCCAAGGTGCTGGGATTACAGGCCTGAGTCACTGCACCTGGACAAAATTTATTCCTAATAATACTTCAAAGTGTTTATAAATTTTCTCTCCCAAATCATCTCTCGATGGCTCTACATGGCCAGCTTTTCCTCTAACAGTGAAACATATCAAATTCTTGGCCTCAGTTTACAGCCTATTTTAAATGAAAAAAACTTGTATTGTAAATTTAGTCATCGGAATCATTCTGGTGTTGTGAGATGTTCACACCATGAGAAGGATCCCGGGAATAGAGGCAGTTCGCGGGAACTCACATCTTGTGCATTCTTTGGGTCTAAGTTCACTGAGTGGAATCGGGAGCGAAATCACTTGTGCAAATTATATGAAATTCATCCTCTAGGCCCTCGTCCTCCATGCCTCTCTCTTGGTCAAGTATGCACAGTTGAATTTGTCTAGGTTGAATAAGCCAAATGCCTGCAACTCCATTACAATTACAGACACACTTTGCATGCTTGTTGTGAAGAGAAGGAGAGTTAGTGCATGTGAAGTATACAGTGTAAGACTTGATATGTACTCAGTGGATTCATGTTACCATTGTCCTCCGTCACATTTGGAAGGCTCTATTTGTGACCACTCTTGGACAGAATTAGACAGATCTACTCTATGACAACCTGACCCTCCTCCAACATCTTTATCCTTGAATGCTCTTGAAGGTGGCAAGAAGTTAAAAGGAAGGAAAGAAGAAAGGAAAGAAGGAGGGAAGGAAGGAAGGAAGGAAGGAAGGAAGGAAGGCAGGCAGGCGGAGAGCAGGAAGAGGAAGAGAGGAAGAAAGAAGGAAAACCACAGAATATCTGTGTCAGTGGAAGGCATTTCAGTAATGATGAAGCTGATGTCTGGTATCGCTGGGGAGATGTGACAGCTTGAGTCTATGTGTACTATCAGCTAATATTAATGAATTATTTATAGATCATTTTCCTCACCAGGGACCAGGCATTGTACTAGGCCTTTTCATGTGTGACAGAAAAAAAAAATCAGTAATAACTGTTATTGAAAGACCACGAGATCTATGGAGGAAAAAGGGAGAGTTTTATTTTCTATAAAAAACAGTCTGCAGACTGGGGAGGCACAGCCTTCAGCACAAGTGAAAGTGGGTTCACCAAAGAACAAAGGGACAGTCGGGCTTAAATAGGGAAAGTTCTTGCCCTGGTTCTTGATCAGGTTCATTCATGCAAATGACAGATTTAAACTTGTTCAGTTCTGATTGGTCCAAATGGCAGAGCCCTGATTGGGTGGTATCCAAGCCTAAACCCAGAAATCTCTGTCAGATGTTTAGATGTTTCTTTCAAATGGCGTGGTGTGTGTGTGTGTGTGTGTGTGTGTGTGTGTATGTGTGTGTGTGTGTGTGTGTGTGTGTGTGTGTCTTAGGGCATGGTTCTGGTTGCAGTTTATCTTGGCACTGACCATAGAAATTGGCTTGGCTTGATTGTAGAAAGGAGGTCTGGTGATTCTACAGCATCTTTCTGAGCTCACAGAGTACGTGACCACTCCCTCACCCAGCTACGGCTGCCTGGCTCTGTTTGAACTTCAAGCACCTCAGCCACAGGGAGTGGCTGTTGGCCAGAGACATACTTTAAAATAACCCAGAGTCTCTTCCCCTTTCCATCTGTTCAAAAAGATTCTGTGCAGCTCTTTTGATCTTTGATTCTTTGCAGAATTGGAATTTAGGGCAGAATTGGAACTTTGCACCAAAACTCAGAGGAAAACAGAGCTTTGAAGACAGACAAGTGAACAGTTGATAGTGTCCTGTTCTCCTGTTGTGTACACAACCGAGGTACTAAGCGTTAGTATGGTGTTAAGACATATATTGGTTTTCGTCCACAGTTCCTGGCTCGTAACTCCCATAGCCCTTATTCCAGTCTTTTGTAATAATCTTGGGTGGGTTAGACCTCAGGGGCAGCCCTCTGACCTCCTGCCTCCTTTCACTCTATGTTCCCCCACCTTCCTGACTGTGGGTCTTAAGATTCTTCCATGAGAGGGTCTCATCCTATACCTTAGGGGAAGGAATGGTGATGTCATGAAGCTTCCAGAAAAACCCAAGAGAACAGGTTTCAGGGAGCTTCTGGAGAGCTGAACATGGGAAAGTTCTTGGAGGATAGAGTCCCAGGGAGGGCATGGAAGCTCTGCACCCCTTCTCCCATGCCTTGCCCTATGTGTCTCCTCACCTGTTTCCTTTACAATATCCTCTGTAATTAACCTGTAAAGGTAATAGGGTTTCTGAGGTCTGTGAGCCACTTCAGCAAATCAATCAAATCCAAAAAAGGGGTCATGAGAACCCCAACCTGAAGTCAGTCCATCAGAAGTCCCAGAGAGGGCCGCGCTTTTTTGTGGGGGTGGTCTTGGGGACTGAACCCTCAACCTGTGGGATCTGACAGTGTCTCCTGGTAGATAGTGTCACAACTGAATTAGAGGATACCCAGCTGGTGTCTGCTGCTTTGTGGGGGGGAAAAAACCCATGCATTTGGTTATAGAAGTCTGACGATTGTCGTGGTGTGAGCACAGAGGAAAATCATGGTTAGAGAGAGTTTTCCCCACACAGGTAGGCTAGGAATCCCTGTGGGCACCATCTCCATCACCTGTCACGTGGGTACATCCCTATCACAGCCCCCTGTGGGATGATGTGCCCGTCACCACTTTCCAGCTGCTGTATGTCCCACTGCCACCAGCTACAGATTCCTTTTCTGATGATAAAGAATAAAGGTGACCTTGGAGGTGGTATTTGTGATAACCATCTGTGTCCAGAATTTTATTCTGTTTCAGATGTTTATTGCAGCATATTAAGACATCAGAGGCACCTAGAGTTTAAAAAAAAATGACCTGCCTTATTTCCACTGCCTATCTATGGCCTTCCGGCACGGGCACAGCAGACAGATGGGAATCTCTATTTGGAGAGCAGAAGAGGCAGAGGCAGGGGCAGGGCATACAAGAGCACTCTACCCAAACCTGGGCAACAGGCCTGCAGTGTGGGGGCAATCTGAGTGACCATTTAACACACTTATCTGAAGTGACACCCCAGCCTCCTCCTCCCTACCCGCTATGACTCCCTGGTGAGTTGCCTTCAGCCTCCACCATCTGGTGATGCTTGATGTTTTCTGAAATAACAGAGACTCTTGAGTCATCTGGGTCCATAACAGTAGCTACCATTTCTCCCTGTACTGGGCACTTAAGTTGCACTATCTCTAATCCTCACAACTCTGCAAGATCTAGAGGACCACCAAAGGTCCATATCATCATCTCAATTCTACTGACTCTACCATACAAATCTCTCATGGTACTTCGTAAAGGTCTCTTCTTACTCTTCCTTGTAGATGAGAAAAGTAGCACAACTCAGTTAAGCAACATTTTAGATTTCCGGAAAAAAAATTTACCTTTTTTGCTTTCTCTTCTCCAGGCTGAGAAATTCTACTCTCTGAACATTTTGTTGTGAATTTCTTCTCAAACTTTCTTGTCATCATTTTTGTTTCCTTCTGTGCTTAGAAAATGGGGTCAATATTTTTCAAGTCCTTTTCTAAACACAATGATTCGTTTTGTTATATATTTCTGATTAGTACAATATGTCTGGTAGAGTCTAAATTCAACTTTAAAGTTAAATTTAAAATTGTATTAAATGTGGTCATTTGATACAAAACTGTATTAATTTAATCCACATTATTGCCCCATAGCTAATATTTCTTTTGCTATAAAATCATAGCTAGAAAAATTAAAAGATCTAATAAGCCAATTCTCAACCCCCCAACCATTAAAACCAAGAAACAGACGGAGTTCTGTAATATATTTAGGCTTTTTGTTTTAGTGTATGTTCTTTCTTCCTCTGCAGGGTGTAATAGGAAAACAAGGCAAAACCAGAAACACTGGACCTGAGCTCTTAATTCATTACTTTTGTCTTCATAACCATGGGCAAATCATTTAACCTGTCCGTATCCTAACTTCCTCATTTATAAAATGATAGGGTTGGATTATATTGAGGTAGTTTTCAAAACTGTTTTTTAGCCATGAAAATCTTTCTTAAAAGAAATCTTATGTGGAAGCACATAACAGACAAAGCAGAGCAGAAGCAGGAATGGCAAGACCCGAAGATTCAGCCCTTAGACGCCCCTCACCCAACTCCCACCCACCCCCACCTCGTTTTCACAATTTATGATTTCATATACAAGCACAGCTTTGGTATGTGTGAACATTTACATTCATAGCACGTATCTTGGATAGGATATACATGCAAGTGTGTGAGTTTATTTGTGTTTATAAGAGTATATAGAAGAAATCCAAATCTCCCCAAGCTCCTTCAATCTGTAACTAGGAATGAGATCAGATATCACTAGTTCTGAGTCACAAAGTCACAAGCATAAGGCTGGATGGCAGCGCCGTGCATACTACCCCCAAGGATTCTGGGACCCCTCCCAACCCTGGGACCATAGATGGTTTCATTTGTGCTCATTAGTAAGTGTGGGCTTGGCAGATGCTGTTGCTTGTTCCCTGCTGCTCCCTTTGGCCCATTGTCTGTCCCACTGGATACCAAAATCCCTGCTCCTGCTGATGGCTGTCTCATCCGCTACTCTTCCAGTTTGGAGTCGGCTGGGTGTTCTGCCAAGCCAGGTCACCTCTTGCCGATTGAGGGTTTCCTGCCTTTACTGCCCTACTGAGTAGGTGGCTCAGTGCGGCGGCTCCATTGCAAACAGCACCCCCAGCAGGCAGCGCTGCTGTGTGACGTTGGCCACCTGAGCAGCCACATCCCCAGTGCCATGAGTACTTTCCAAACCAAAGTGTTGCAATGCGGTGGGAAGAATGCCTCCTTCTTAGAAACAGTGTCACTAAGCCCTCAAGATTTTAAGAGTTTACAGGAAGAGCTCTTTTAGTTTTTATTTACAACCCATTTCCTAAATTGCCTTCTCCTCAGGGGACTCAAACAAGTGGCCAGTGGGTACTGGCCAGGAGACACATGAGTGACTGAGACCACACTGTCTTAGGACTGCCCCTCTCATAGAATAATTACAACCATCTTACTGAGTCAAATTCATTGTCCCTGCTTTGTTTCTCCACTAATGCCCTCCCAGGAGGCTTTTTGGCTTCCCCTGCACGTAACTTCTGTTCTCTAGAGTGTCCTAGCATGTTGACCCAACCTGGGCCCGTGCTGGGCCCTCCATCACACTGAGTTGAAACGATGTGTGCTATGGTATAATCTCGTATAGATCAGGAGCCACTCATTCTTAGAGTACCCGCACCTGGAAGATATGAGTCTTCTCCCACAATTTCATTTTAGGTGTATATGGCAGCTCTTCAAGTATGGTAGATAGATAGATACCAAATACAAAAGCGTTTGGCTGGAATCCAACTGGAAACCTTGAGAACAATGAAACTATGCTTGGGAGCAAGAGGCTTCAGATTCAGTTCTAAGTAGAACGCTATCCTATTCCATGACACTGCTGTGGATTTTTGGCAACCGGTATTAGAAATAATGCAAATAAAACCTATAACCAAGAAATCTACTGAGGTCAACATTTCCCAAAGAGGGGTGCTATGAGATTTCCTAAAAATAAACAAATACACAAGCAGGGTTGGGAAACTCTACATCTTATAGTGCTATCTTACACGTGTTTTGGCATGCTCAAAATTAAAGAGATACTGAGTAAGGAAACTTTTAGAACTTTATTTAACACATTGTTTTAAAATATATTGACAATGAAACTCTAAAAATATCTAACACTCTGAATATTCCTCAGAAGTCATGTTTTATAGAGTGCATTTTGAGAAAATTTAGCCTAAAACAGGGGGCAGCCAACTATTTTTTTAAATTAAAAGTTCCGTTTTCTAGGCCCCACATATAGAATCTATTGCAGTTACCTCTGCTGTTGTAGCATGAAGGCCATTGCAGATGATACATAAATCAATAAGCCTTCACTGTGTTCCAGTAAAGCTTGGATTATGGCTGCTCAAATGTAAATTTCATATAATATTCTTATGCCATAAGATATTATCCTTTTGACTCTCTTCAACTGTTTAAAAGTACAGAGAGCATTCTTAGCTCAAAGGCTGTGAAAAAACGGGATGAGCTGAATTTGACCTGTGGGATGTACTTTGCTAATCCCTCTCTTAGAAGCACTAAGATCTTGCTAGTCAAATAACAGTGCCTGTACAGATACCTGAACCTGAAGTCCATGGAGAAGAAACCCTGTGTGTTTATTCTCCATTGAATCTCTAGGCTCGATCTGCTGCATGGGCAGTGCCTGTTTGGGGAATGCTTTTAAATATTGAATGGGGCAGTAACCAGCAGTTCAATTTACCTGTCAGTATCATGTGCAGAGTTTGGTTTTCCAAAGTTCTTTCCTTTTGTGGCTGTCATTGTATTGACCCTGGATAGCTCAGTGTAAGCGGTAAATAGAATCCACAGCTCTGATGTTATTCAATGCCAACAAAGAATTTCACACCTTTTAAAATATGATTTGATTGCAGGCAAAGACAGTTGCAGCTGCCTGGGGTATGAATTAAGGCCAATAATAATTAGACTGAGTCTCTAGAGTAAAGATAAATGCATGATACAAGTTTCCCTGTCTTTGAAGATGGGGATTTAGATGCCTTGGCAATACTTAGAGGCAAATAGATACCTGTTTCTAGGTATTTCGTTTACTCACAACTGCCTTTGTACTTATATTTTAGAAAGGGGCTGCCTTGGTGTCCCTCCTGCTTGCCTCCCCCAATCTCACTGAAATCTATTACAACAAGCCTGATTTCCATGCTCACTTCTGAGTTAGCCTCTTTCTAGGAGTCTTGTCCTTTGGAAGTTTCCATTGGTTTTATGGAGTCGCTGGATAATACATGCTTACCTGGCTGTGGTCCCATCTTTTTATGGATGCATTCCCTACCCACTCCAGCTCTCTGCACTCTGCAGCACTCCTTCCTCTGGACATACTGACTGATTGATTCATTCATTCATTCGTTTGACACATGTTCACTCAGCAGCTGATATGTGCCCCACACACTGCCATGCACTGGAAATACAAAAAAGCAAAGCAAAAACAAGAACTCCTCCTTTCAAAGCATTCGCAATTTAATGGAAGAGCCAGAGAAATAGTCAACGAGGACAACTGTGGAACTCAGAACAGCTCCCCACAAGCTCTTAATCGCACACAGCCTGATAGCTTTCCTTCTCTTTTCAGGGGCTGATGCTGCAGCTCTCTAACTGATTATGAATTCTTGAGGGCAGACATCATGCCCTTGGTCTGTTTCACCTCCAAAGTGCCTAACAGAGTGAATACTTTTATAGTAGACTCTCATGAAGTGTCTGATGATTGATTTTTGAACCATGAACAAGATAGAGAATAGACACTGGAGATTTTATTTTACAATTTTGAAACTGTGTGCTTTGTTTCTTCATGATCTGGATTCAACCAGACTTTTGCACTTTGGGTGACCAGTGGATGCAATGGGGGAAAAAGCAGCAGTGGGAATTGCAGCCTGCTCTGGGTGGTGCAGGGTAGGTAGCAGGGAAGTAGCAAACAGCAGAGGGTAAGAAAGGATAAGCAGTTTCCTTGATATCCATCCTCCCTCCCAGGATACAGGCTTGAGTGTTTCGTGTACACTTAGTTACTGAAAGAACCCACATTTTAGGACTAGGTATACTCCATCCCAGCAAGAGTGCTCCACCAGATCAGATCCTGTTGCAGATGACAAGGGGGAGGTGGTTAGACTTTGTTTCTGTGGCATTTTCGAAACAGCAGAGCATCTTAGACAAAATGGCCATGCCAAGCAGTAAAGCAGGAGCCCAGGCAGCATCAGCCCTGTCCAGTCCCTGCCATCACCTCTGCCAGCCAAATGTCAACCTGGCCACATATTCAACATGGCTGCACCTGGTACTCACGGCTCAGTTTTACCCAGAGAGGTGGTGGGATCTAGTGGTAGGGCTTTGGAATTAAGGTTACATACATTGATGCAGTGTGTTTAACTCTCTTTCTCTACCGTCTGGGACAAAAGACTTTTTCCCTCTGAGCCTTAGATTTTGCATCCATAAAATGAGGGAAATAATACCTTTTGCTGTTGTTATGAGGATTGCATGAGTGACTGTAAAGAGGCAGAAAAGGTGCACCACAAATGGTACCTGGTGTTATTATCTTTCCACCACAGGGGCGTTTTTCAGTTCTACACTCACTTCTGACCAATACGGTATGTGGGCCTCCAACTCTCTGGACTTCCCTGTTTTCCGCAGTGGGAAATCAGCTTGATTCACAGTGGTATCGCCCCCTGGCTCTTGGGTTGGGCTTTCCAGAGATAAACTAAGTGACTCCCATTCCTCCATCTGTTTCTCGTCTTCATCCATTGCAGATCCAGATTACAGATGTCTTCTGCCCTTATAGAATACGGGTTTGTTATTGTTTCCTGGTCTCTTTATTGTTTTGGAGTGATTCTTGAAAAAGGGAGAGTGTAAACATCTTTGCTCTGTCATCTAAAACCTTGGTTATCTTTTTAGATACATTGATAAGCCAACACATAATAGGACATTCTAGAATTCAAAAACAAACCCAGATCTTCCCCCTACTCTTTCTCTTTCCCTAGTCCCTTAAATCTAATAAGGGACACAATAGCTCACTTACGCAAGCGGCGAGGCCCTTTTCCTCATCATCAGCGCATTCCTCCCGGCATCTCCCACAGGCCCCGCTCACGGATGGGGCTGTCAAGGCTGGGATTTGACTGACTTGTAGGAATGTGGGATGTAACTGGAGGGAGGAGAACATTACAACAAACCAGCTGCTCTTCAGAGGTTGATTTTCATTTTGGAAAATAGCAGAAGCAATTATCGTGGCTCATTAGGAGGCCTAGCATACCGGCTGCAAAACTATATTTGGAAAACTGTATTCACTTAACTCTAAAGCGGTGAGAGGGTGAGGACAGGCGGGAGGAAAAGGAAAGGCAGACCAGGGCCTGACTAGGCTTAGATTCAGTCTGCGAAAAGGTGATTTGAATTGAATTCTGAGAGGGACAAGGGACGAACAGAGCTGGGACACCAGGACAAGCATAGCTCTGAGTCTGGAGGCACTGAACACTGGGAGGCTCCAGCCTCTTGGAAAACTGGGCTCGCTCGATGAGAGACTCACATATCAAGTGGGAAGTGGGTGAAAGGTGTACTCTGTTCAATGTGTCTTGCTGGGAAAGTCCAGATGTCCCCTCAGCCTCCCAGGGAGCTGTGGTGTGTGTTTGGGGTCTACCCTGAAGTTTGCCCCTCCGTTACATCAGGGGGCAAGGACCTGTGGAACAGGTTTCCATCTCCATCATTCCGCAGCCTTCTGACTGGGAAGAGTTGACTCCACAGGCCACTAGCTCATGTCTTCTGCTTGTTTGCTTCTAACCGAAGGAGAGGTCTTGTGATGAGGACAACATACCCAGGTCAAGACAAGGAGGGTTTGGGAAGTTCATGGGGGTGAAACTACCCCAGGAGGAACTTGAGAAAAATCACCTCTGTTTTCTTCTGTTGGATGAGAACATTTTGGGCCCTTTGTTTAAGTTGTGGGATGGAGCTATTTAATTTGCACTTGAATACTCCCCAGTGTTGGTATGAGTCCTTTATATTTTACAAAGTACCTTTACCAGGGCTGGCTGCTGAGAGCTATTTCCTGCTTAAAAAAAAAAAAAAAAAACCTGGGAGCTCCTCCAGTAAGGATAAAGATGGAGAAAATGGTCTTTATATACCAGGTGTGTCAGTATTCAGGTCCCTTGGGGTCTGACAGCCCTGATAATGTGTATTAGTTTTTCTGGCTTTCTCATAAAATATCTTATTTAAACTCAGGTAGATATGACTGTTTCCATTTTAAAGGAGAATAAAATGTTCAAGAAGCTTTAATGACTTGTCCAGGGCCACCCATCTACATAACAGCATGGCTGAGACGTGAACTCAGGTAACTCTAGTCATTTCTATTTGACCATAGGGCATTAGTCAGGAATGTGCCATCCGTCACAGAAAATCTCAGTGACATGAATTGAAACATCTAGAGATTTACTTATCTTGAATCTGGGGAACTTGCCACAAGAAAGCGGGCTCCTTTTGTCTTTCTGGTCTACTGTCTTTACTTGATGTCTGCTGTTCCTCTCGGCATTCCATCCTCATGTAATGAAGAAGAGAGGAAGGAGGTTGAATTTGTTTCCTAAAGCTGAGCTAACAAAGTATCGCAGACTGGGTGGTTTAAACAACAGAGATTGTCGTCGCACAGTTCTGGAAGCTAGAAGTCTAAAATAAAGGCATTGGCAGGGCCAGGCTTTCTCTGAAGGCCCTAGGGGAGAGTCCTTCCCTGCTCCCTGTAGCTTCTGGAGGGCCAGAAATCCTTGGTGTTCCTCGACTTGTAGATGCATCTCCCCAATCTTTGCTTCAAATGACCTTCTACCTTGCGTGTCTGTGTCTCCATGTCCCAATTTCCCTCTTCTTATAAGGATACCAGTTCTATTGGATTCGTGGCCTGTCCCGATCTAGTAGGACCTCATCTTAATTACATTTACACAGAACTTATTTCCAAATACCGTCACATTTATAGGTGAACATGAATTATTTGGGGACAGTATTCGGCCCATTACAAAGGGCTAGAGGCAATACCAGCAGACTTCTGTGTTGTATGCCCAGCTCAGTCACATGGGAGCCTAGAAAATCAAGCAGAGGTCGGTAAGGGACAGGGAAGTTGCAGTAGAGATTGGGTAAGTCTGACATGCATTGCTATTGTTTAATTCACTTCTTTGTTTCAGATGAAAGGAAACTAGTGTCTATTGAGATCACACAGTGGGCGTGGCTCTTTTTTGCATTATCTCAATTACTACTGTAGATTATTTCCATGCATCCTCCCTATTGGATTGTCAGCTCAGTGAAGGCAGAGGCTGCATCCTCTGTATCTTTTATGCAATATACAAATGGGAGGTCAGCACACATTATGCTGGATAAATTACTGCCCAGACTTCCTCACTCTGTGCTGACTCATTCCCTCCCAAGAGCCTCCTGATGTCAGCCGTGGATATTGACACGTGTTTGATACTATTTTCCCCTTCTTTTCCTCCTCCTCCTTTTTCTTCATGGTGCATAGTGATGCATCATGTTTCATCAATAGTGATGCTCCTCCTTCGTCTTTATTTGTTTTGTTTTGTTTTTGGCAAAGGAAATGAGCAACTTTATATTTCATAAGTAATTCAGTGGGCTGCCCCACCCAAAGCTCAGCAAACACATTCCTTCTAGGTCCTCCTGCCTTGGTGGAACTGTGGATGCAAATGACTGCAGAACAAAGGATTATTACTTCAGGAAGCTGAATTCTATTAATCCTGAAATGGAATCAGGGTCTGTATGCTCTATTTTCTATAACCCCCAGTGGAATGTACCCTCCCAGTTTCTAGAACCACTCTAATTTGTCTAACTTGTCTTTTGTTTTAGAGACAAGGTCTTGCTCTGTCACCCTGGTTGGAGTGCAGTGGTGCAATCCTAGCTCACTGCAGCTTCGACCTCCTGAACTCAAGCGATCCTCCTGTCTCAGCCTCTCAAGTAGCTGGGACCACATGTATGCTCCCCCACACTCCACTGAAATTTTTTATTTTTTGTAGATATGGGGTCTTTCTTTATTCTCTTGCTGGTCTTGAACACGTAGGCTTAAGCAATCCTCCCTTCTGGGCTTCCCAAAGTGTTGAGGTTACAAGCATGAGCCATGGCACCCAGTCCACTCTAACTCGTCTTAATCCTTGTCTTTCTGAAGGGGAAGGAGAAGAGAGAGATGTCAGAATCAGATTCAATATCTAAATATCATACCTAGGAAGAGAGATATATATGTGTAGAGGGAAGGATGGACAGGTAGATGGAGAGATGGACAGGGTATGTGAAAGAATCCCAAGGGGTTCTGAGTGTGTCATTCTCATTCCCTTGCTTTGGACCGGTGATTCTACCTCCCTGGAGCTGAGTGAACCCAGGCTGGGCACTTGGCCCAAAGGCAGCCAGCGATGACAGTGGCTATGGCCCAGAGGCGCACAACAGAAGAACCACATGGGAGGACCCTTCAAAATACCAGATGTCCAACTTAACACCAGATGGAGATTCTAATTCATTATCTATCAGTCAGTCTTCAGGAAGTGTATTTTGGTGAAAGCTGCATGGCTGCTTCTGTTGTGCTGCTCCGTAAGAAACCCCTATGTGCTGATCTCAAGGGCAATTTTGCCCAAAAAGGGTTTCCTCTACTGCATAGCGGGGTAAGTAAGCCAATCAGATCCTTTCTGGAGGAGTGTGACCTCAGGACACCCATGGAGAGTTGGTTACATTGGAGAACCCAAAGCAACAGAAGAGGTGAGATTATGACTTTGTCTCGTGAAGATTCAGACGTGGAGTAGGGAGGGATGGATGCATGATCGGGAGGCTCGTGGACAGAGTTGAGGCTGTGCCATCAGAGGAGCTGTCAGGTTACAGAGCTTCAGCTGCATCCTAAATAGTGATGCACCATGTTTCATTTCTCCGCAGGGCCTGGCTGTGAGCTCCAGAGATTATTTCCTCCTCTCTTACTTGCTGACATAGCCCTCATAAGCGCTAACTCACTCAAGTAATCTGAATATGTCTCTCTGTTGCTTGCAAATGGAGAGAACCTAACATAGAAAAATCACTGGATGTATTCATTCGACACTCTTCAAACATGCAGGATATATATACTCTTCACCAAGGAAGAGGTGGTGGACAAGATAGACAGCGTCTCTCCGCACGCAAGGAGGTTAATAAAACAACTTGAAAGAAATCATGAAGACGGTTTCAGATGGTGGCAAGTGCTGTAATACAGACTGATGGGAGAGGAGCAATACTTTGGATTGATCGGCCAGGGGAGGCCTCTCTGAGGAAATGGCACTGGGGCTACCTACCTACGTGTCTATGTCCCTACCATGAGAGCTGGGATTTTAGCCCTAAAAGTTTCCTTAGAGATCATCTTTTGAATTGTTTCATTTTACAGGCCAAAAAAAATAAGCTCAGAGAGGGTGTAATTTGTCCATAGTCACACAGCAAGTTAGGAAAGGGACATAGGATGCGTGTTTTCTCCTTCTCCTCCTAACCTCTGCCCACCACCCTAACCTCTCTCTCTGTGGAGGGTTCTTCCTGTGGATTATATCTGTGATTTACAAAAGGAAATGGCCTAAGAGAAAGAGATGAGGCAGAGAGCATAATGCTACTTCCCTTCCAGTGAGTGACAGCATTTCATTCTTTTAGTCACTTCAGGCCGCTTTCTTTTTCACCTGAAGTGCCCATGGGTTGCAGGACTGCAGCAAAGAATGGAGGGCCAGGCAAATTTTGCAAATTGCAAGGGATTCCTTGATGCAGAAGCATCCCATTATGGTCTGACAGCTGTTCTGAATACCTTCCCCAGAGATTGCAAGGGAGAGGAGTGAGAGAGGGAGGGAGGGAAGGTGGAGGAAGGAGAGGCGATCCTCTCCGAATCAATTAGGCATAAACTTCCTCCCAAATTAAAATAATCAGATACTAAAGGCAGGTTGCCTTTAGGTCACCCTTAGACGCTCAGGATCTCCAACTGTTTAAAATTCCTTTCCCCTTCTCCCTTTCTGTCTGCCTGGGTTTCTCTCTTCCTTCCCCCAAGCTCCCTCACCCCATTCCTTCTCCTTTCTTCTCTCTGTCTCCCTCACACCATGTTACCATTATTGTCAGAAGAACGAGCTGCATGCATGCCAAATCAGGTCATTCACAAATATAGAACAAACGTCTGTCACTACAGATTTACCACTATGACTAAAGCATGGCCCTTCTGTCTGTAGAAAGTGTGCCCATTAGTTATGTGGAATCCCAGCCCCCACAGCCTCTCAAACCTCTACCTTAGCTTACCCGAGGTGAGCATTCTTCCAATAAACATCCGTTTGAGCATCTTTAATGATATATTGTGGTGGCTCCATTGTGTTTCTAAAGCCAAGACACAGTCAGCTTTTCCACTGAAGCCCCACTCCACCTCCAGCACTGCCACAAAGCCATTTTCTAGAGTTTAGGGCTGAACTGTAAATATTTGTTCTGGGGTGAAACCTGCTAAAGGATATTTGCCCAAAACAAGGTAGCTAACGACACTCCATTAAAGAAAATGAGCATGAACTGAGGCAGCTTTTTAGGAAAACGAACTAACTAAACATTAAATTCTATTTCCATTATTCAGAAATCTTTCCTGGACATTTTAAATACATCATGAACATGTGCAAAGATACAATCAGATCGATTCTCCTTTCGGCCAGATATTAAATTATCCTTAATGATAACCGAGAGAAGAAAGAAGTGAGAAGAGAAAAATAATAACAAGTAGAAAAAGGATAAAGCGAATTTTAAATGCCTATTTATCTTCAAAATGGTCTTGTTTTCAAATGGTTTGGTCCATTTTAAAGCACAAGTCCACCGTGAGTTTTACAGAGAACTAAAGCAAAGCCAAAGGCACGCATCTGTTTAAATGAGAAAACTGTAATGGTGAGTATAATTTAATACTGAACACAAAATCCCCCCAAAATGAGTCTTTCTGGTTTTGTTTGACAATTACTACAGAACAGTCCAAAGAAATTTTGAAGGACCTCCCAAACCTGAGATGAAAAACAGAAATAAAAATGAAACCTGCTATGGACACAACTTCTTTCCATTTTAATCGTTGGGCTGGGTCTATTTCACAGTTCAAAATGTTTATTTTTTAAAATAAAGGCAGCAGAAACCACAAATGTTAAAACGAGAAAATCAGACCTGTTACAGCTGCCTCACGACACTCTCTTACCCAATTGACCCCAGTTGTAAATGTCTTTGCCAGTTAATGATTACATTCTCATTATTGTTATCACCATTGTTATTATTTTGTGCTTTTCTTTGATCGTTAGTTTGCCGGTTCAACCATCATACATGGGTTATAATAGAAATTCATTACCATGTGATGGCTGTCGGGCAGCCTATGGGAAATGACTTGATAGTCTTGCAAACACTGAATCATGCAGTAAATTAACACTCATTTTCATGCACGTTTGCTTGCATGTTGATGACCTGGAAACACATGCTTACACTCCATATTTTTCCTTGTTGTTCCTCATTTGTTTCTTCTCTGGTAGGAATAGAACAATATGGGCTTCCTCCAGGGGACAAAACAACACCTAACTCTGCAGCCTGGAAGGGCGAGAGGAGCAGATGGATGCAGGCTATACTTAGAGAGGGCCAACAGAGCACACATAGAGGAAACGCAGCTACCTGGTATCACACCTGGGCACTGCCAACCGTCTTGGCAGTCAGGCTGCCTGGGGAATAAGAAGGCGTGGGCCAGGCGGAGACTCCGATCCAACAATGGCTCATAGGATCGTCCTTGGAGAGGGGATGTTCTACAGAGCTTGTTACTGGGGCTGTAGGGTTTAATAGCTCAGTCTTCCTGCACCCCAACACAAACACCAAAAAGGGGGAATGGATGTAAATAGATGTGGCTTCTTCACTTGATCAAGTCTCCTTATCTGCAGGGGTTTATGACAGCCTCCTACAGTCTTTTTTTGTTTTTGTTTTTTAGTTGGCAATAAGACAAACTAAAATAGTCCTTAATACACTAAATGCCAAATTTTCCTGGTGTCTAGAATGAGGCCAGTAATAATTATTTCCTGCTGTGGGTGGGCCTGTGGCAAGTTATTGGTACTTGCTCATCCAATAGAACCTTCTTCTGCAATGACGGAAATGTATATCTGCACTGTCCTACACAGTAGTCACTAGCCACATGTGGTTATTGAGCATTTGAAATGTGGCTAGTTGAACTGAGGAGCTATATTTTAAATTTTATATGATTGTTAGTTGATTTAAATTAACTCTCAATTCAGTTTACATTAAAATTTTCTACAATAAAAGTGTTTTTAGTGACCCTGAGTACTCAAAGAAATATATCCTGAAAGTACATAAGCTGTTGTTTTTTCCTTCTAGTTAATCACATGTGGCTAGTGGCCACACACAGCACAAATCTCAGAGTTGGCTGCAGACCTCTGGTTATTTCTAGGTCAGCTCTGTCAGCAATGTCCACGTCAAAGTCAAATTGCTTCAACCTATCGGTAAAAGACCTGGTACCCTATTCTCAGGCCAGTGCTGTGACACCTGAGTATACAATTACTCTCTATAATCTGTTGATACACACATCAACTTTCTACACCTGAGATGACCTTTCTGGTTCACGTGACGTTTTATCTACCCCTGCAGTGGGTCAAATCTCACCCAAGACTTACTGAGTCAGAATCTCTGGAGGGGCAGCTTAGTTTATAAATGTACTATTATTATGAGCTTCTCAGGTGATTCTTATGCGAATAGCCCAATACTAATGGTTCCCACCACTCAGCAGTGCAACTCAAACTGGCTGTGTTACCACCAATTCAGGCGAAATATGACAAAGATAAAACTTTTTGTCTTTTGTTCTCCCTTACTTCCACCCTTCCCAATTTGCCCAAACCCAGGAGACAATGCTACCATTTCCCTGACCTGTTATAAATCTTAGAGTCAACATCAGTCATTGGTGATATAAACCAATCCCAGAGCTGCTGGTGCATCAGAGCATTCAACAAATATTTGATCACTGTGTCTTTCCTCGAGTCCTTTGCTTCTTCTATCTGATTAATTATAAAGTAAGGCCCTTTCCCCACATCCTGTCTTGTGTGTCCATTTCATTCTTTCTCCAACCTTCACAAAGTTAGCTGAAAATTGAATCCTCTTCCATCCATCCATCCTCCTCCTCCTCCTCCTAATTTTCAGGATAGCTTCCCTTTGTATTCAATCCACAAACAAATCCTGTGAGATTGAAATGATCCCCATTTTGCAGAGGGTTAAACTGAATAAAATTTGTCCAGTGTTATTAGACTGGTAATTGGCAGAGAGATGTTAGTTTATAGCAAAGCTCATATTCTTTTGTACTAAGTGGAATGAACTACCTGCTGGATGCCTCAGCTGCATATATGGCAATCTTCTTTCTAAACCAAAGTTATCTTCTCTGTTCAATGCCCAATGCAAAATAACAACAGAATCATCAATGGGAATTCAAACCCCTGGGTGAGAGACTCTTCAGAAAATGGGCATTCACACAGTCTCTGGCTAATCACACCACTCACAGTACAGTGACTGCCTAATCATAGGAAGGGATGGTGGCAGGCACCGCCTTAAGCAAATGATCAAAGTTCCCTCCAGAATAATGGGACAAGTTGACATCAGGTGGTTCTTGATGTGATGCACCGAGAGAACCACATCAGTTATATATGATTTCTGTCAGAAATGTTCCATTTGAATCTAATCAAGAGGAAAGAATCAGACAAGTCCAAATTGAGGTACGTTTTACAAAAAAATTGCCCTGGTCTTCTCAAAAACGTCAATGTCATAGAAGACAAAAAAGTTTGGTGAGTGATTCTAGATTAAAGACGGTAAAGAGACATGACGATGAAATGCAATTAAATTCAGAATCCTTAATTTGATCTTGTTTTTTAAAAAAGAGCTGTAAAAAAGCAGTATTGAGACAATTGGGGAAGAGTGACTATGGACTATGTATTAGAAAATAGGATTGTATCAACATTGCATTTTCTGGGTATGATAGTTCTACAGTGGTTATGTGGGAGACTGCCCTCATTCTCAGAAAATGGTATTTGAAATATGCAGAGGTGAGGTGTCATGATGGCCAGAACTAATACTGAACGGGTCCAACAACAAACAAACAAAAACCAAACCACTCTCAGAGAGATAAAGCAAGTGCCCCAAATGTTAGCAACTGGGGAATTTAGGTAGAGAATATGTGCTGTTGTATGATTTTGCAACTTTTTTGTAGGTTTAACATTTTTTCAAAATAAAAAGTTGGTTAAGAAAACAAAAAGTAGAAAAGAAATAACACTAGTAAACTTATGTAGCATTTATTACATGCCTCACACTCTTCTAAGCACTTTATCCAGGCTAACTGGATTTAATCCTCATCCTCATGACACCTTGGACGGTATATTACTATCATCTTCAGTTTACGCTTGAAACAGTGGAGGCCCTGACAGGTTGCGATTTGGCCACGGTCAACTGCAAGCAAGATGTAGAGTTGGAATTCCAACCACAGCCCATGCTCTTAGCCTCTCTGCTGAACCGTTTCAGTGAGGGTATCCTAGTTCTAATCAGCTTCTGGGATTTGACCAGGTTGTTCATCACACTTCAACTGCTCAAACACTTTACAGTTTTTCTTTGTATTCATTGAAAATTTGTCTCTTTATGGCTTTTACCCATTTGTCCTATTTCTGTATTGGCCCATCCAGAGCAAATCACCCTTTCCCCCCGAGAATAGAAACTCTGCAAAAATCGGGAATCAGTCACATTTACCACTGTGTCCCCATGCTTGAAGAATGCCTCCTTGCACATGACAGGGACTCAGTTAAGATTTACCAAATAAATGAATGAATGAATGGACATCAGCTTTTCAAATATTTGAGGTCAACTTCTGAAATTTTCCATTCTCCGTTGAAAACTTTCCTGTTCCCTTCAACTGTTTCATTAATATTCTAGCCACCATCCTCTAAAACAATTCCAGTTTTTCTAGTTTTAAAGCTTGTGCTCAGAACTGAAAATAGCACTCCAGAGTTCACTGACCACCACCAAGTGACAGTAGCATTTCACCGTTCTTGTTTTGGATGGCGTTCTGCTGCTAACGGAGCCTGGGAGACCATAACAATTAAAAAAATGGCATCGTACAAACTACCTAAGAGATTTTCCGGCAAAGATGATGAACGTATATATTTACTCTTGCTTCTACCTAAGCCCCACTAAGATAATAGTAAAGCATTTTGTTTGTTTGTTTGTTTTTTTACTTGTATAAACCCACAAAGACAAAGATAATGAGAGAGAAGGACATAGTAATAACATTTTGGAAGCTGGAAAGCAGATATACAAATGGCAACTGATTATCCAACTTAAGAAACATGAATCTAAATCCGCAGAACAATCAGTAGATGTATAAACTCCGTAACAGTAAAAGCTCCCCAAAGTCTCAGAAATTGGTGGCATCAGTTGTATCTAGAAGTAGGGCTTAAGGGGCAAGGTCAAAATGAGAGGATTTGTTAAAATCCGTTTAAGACTTGAAATCTCCTCCTCTCTGTGCAGTTTTTCTTCGGCTGAGCAGAAGCCTGAAGGTCTATTCTCCAGAGAAGATAAAAGAGAGGGTCTCTGGACAGGGTTCCACCAGACACAGTTTAGGGCAGGGGTAATTTAATAAAAGGAAGACTAAGCAGGATTGAAGGAGAGTTCAATGCATATTTATATACTGACTGTCAAGACCTGTGCCCTCTTCCCTTACTCTGCTTCCAGCTTGTTGGCAACTTGTCCCTATTCTTCAAGCAAGAGTTTGGAAGGTCTTTCTCTGGAGAATCCAACTAGTCCAAGAGGAAAGACTTTAAGAAATTGACAAGGAGGAATCCCCAGAGAAATAACTGAGTCAGATCATTCTACTGGACCTCACAGTGTGTAAACCATACCCATGAGCTCAGAGCCTCCAATTAGCTTTTAAAAAATGTTAAAAATTTTTTCCATTGTAGTAAACTATGCATAACATAAAACTTAGCATTTTTCAACATTGTTAAGTGTACATTTCAGCAGCATTAAGTAGATTCACATTATGAAGCTACCACCACAGTTCATGTCCAGAACATTTTTGTTATCCCAAACAGAAACTCTGTATCCTCTAAAAAATAACTCCCACTCCCTCCCCTGAGTCCCTGCTTACCTGTATTCTACTTTCTGTCTTTATAAATTTGACTATTGTAAGCACCTCCTATAAGTAGACTCATATTATCAATTAGCATAATGTCTTCAAGGCTCATTCATGTTGTAGCATATGTCAGAATTTTCTTCCATTTTAAAGTTGAATAATATCCCATTGATAAAGTACACAGGACCAGAAACTGCAGAATTATGAGAAAGACTTTTTGTTAACTCTTAAGCTAGAGAGGTTTTTTTTTTTTTGAGACAGAGTCTTGCTGTGTCACCAGGCCGGAGTGCAGTGGTGCAATCTCAGCTAACTACAACCTCCACCTCCTGGGTTCAAGCGATTCTTCTACCTCAGCCTCCTGAGTAGCTGGGACCACAGGTGTGTGCCACCACACCTGGCTAATTTTTTTGTATTTTTAGTAGAGACGGGTTTTCACCGTGTTGGCCAGGATGGGCTCGATCTCTTGACCTTATGATCAGCCTGCCTCGGCCTCCCAAAGTGCTGGGATTACAGGCGTGAACCACCGCACCTGGCCAGAGTCTTTATTCTTTTTGAAAACCAGGGTGATTTACAAAACCTGCCTACACAATAGTACACTCAACTCACCTCAGGTACAAGTGGTCCACACAAGAGCAGAGGGTTTTGTAGGCCTAACTGTAGAGAAAAACCTCTTTTTAAAAAATAATTTATTTTATTTTCTATTTTAGACAGGGTCTTCCTCTGTCACCTAGGCTGGAGTGCAGAGATCTTGGCTCACTGCAATCCACCTCCTGCGTTCAAGCAATTCTCCTGCCTCAGCTTCCCAATTAGCTGAGATTATAGGTGCTCACCATCATGCTGGGCTCATGTTTGTATTTTTTTTTTTAATAGAGATGGGGTCTTGCTATGTTGTCCAGGTTGGTCTTGATCTCCTGACTCAAGCGATCCCCCTGCCTCGCCTTCCCAAAGTGCTAGGATTACAGGTGTGAGCCACCACGCCCTCCCGAGAATAACCTCTTTAAATCGCATGAGGTAGACCAGGAGTGGTGGCTCGTATCTGTAATGCCAGCACTTTAGGAGAGGATGACATGGGACGATTGCTTGAGGCCAGAAGTTCGAGGCTGCAGTGACCTATCATTGCACCACTGCACTCCAGCCTGGGTGACAGAGTGAGATCTTGTCTCGAAAAAGAAAAAAAAAAAAATTGCATGAGCTATAGTACATAGATCTGTGCAGTAGTACATAGGAACAATAATAGCTATCCAAGGC
Organism: Cebus imitator; assembly: GCF_001604975.1. Classification (NCBI taxonomy): domain Eukaryota; kingdom Metazoa; phylum Chordata; class Mammalia; order Primates; family Cebidae; genus Cebus; species Cebus imitator. The sequence continues at coordinate 1,417,856 of NW_016107336.1, forward strand.
TATACAAATATGGTGCAGATCCTAGGCCCTTAAGTCAATTGTGAACAACCATAAGTAGAGAGAGGGAATGAATTTTATGCTGTTGGGAACAATCCCTTTGGTGTAGACCACCACGGGACACAGATTGTTACGTGATCAAGATTCACAATCAGGTTGATGGTGGGTCACAGACTGAGGCCAAAGTCCCACTTTAGTAAGAGTTTCATTTGATTCCCACCAGAAGTATAAGGTTCACATGAGAAAGCTATTATAGTGGTTGCAACTTTATACTAATTGATGTTCTTTATGTGTTCATCATTATTATTATTTTTTTTACTTGCGGAATAATTCCTTCATTTATTCAAATATTTACTGAACATCTATGTGCCAAATGCTATACCAAGAACTTAGAGTACAATGTCGAACAATCAAGATGCCTTTTATTATACAAGACAAATCACATCTTTTGTTTTCATTTTAACAAATTTTTTTAGCACTTTGATGTCTTAGGAACTATGCTGGAAGTTAAAACAGTGAACGAAAGGGAAGCAATTCTTGGCTTAATTGAACACTAGCTATTAAACACTAGCTATTACATGCATATGTTTATGTTAATTGTTTAATGAATAATATGCAGTTTTATGCCACAAACCTGCCTTCGGTTTCATCTGCAGCCTGACTGGCCAGGGATTCCTCTCCCTCTGCAGACTTCCTACAGCTGCAGCAGCATACCCAGGGGCCACATCTGGCTTCCTACTGCTCAGAGATGCACAGACCCCAGGCTTTTTCTCTCCTTCTCCTCCCTGCAGTGGGAGGAGGGGGGAGGGGATTCTAGTCTGGTAGAGAGAAGATAGAGGAAGAAAGAATCCACCCTTTAGCCCAATCCTCCAACCTCCATCTGCCCCCCAGTATTTGCTGATTGCTGTGATATGCTCTCCGCTCTGGAGTTTAGGCTTTTGAAACCAAAAGCTAGGAAATACAGGAGCTGATTTCTGCTTTCAACTTAGTCATTTTTCTTACCTGGGGATGTTAACTCAATGGCTACTTCTATGAGGGGTGAGGGAGGGCAATGAAAAAAGAAAAGAAAATCTCATGGATTACTTCCTCAAAACAATATCCTGCTTCACTTATAAATGAATCAGTGTCACACAGTGGAGTGTTTCTTGGTATTGAGCTTGCAGGAGGCAGGGTCATGGCTTAGTTATTTTTGTATTCCCTGAATCTCGACTAGCACGTGGTGTATAGTAGACACTCCGTAACTGTTTACTGAATAAACGAGTGAATAAAGTCATTGAGAACCTTCCTTTGCTGAAAATCTTCAATGGCTTTTCGTCATCTCTATGACGCAATTGCAACTTTTTAGCACAATATTTGAGGCCTTTAATTATTTGGCGTCTGACCTGTTTTCTAGCCCCATGCCATCTTTTTCATTAATTTCTTCATTTATAGTTTGACTTCCTCACTAACCTCAGAGCCCCTTGAAGGCAGAGATCATATTATCCTAATTCAAAGGCAAACATAGTAAAATGTGTTCAATAAGTGCTACATTAATATATTATTTAAGCAGAACTGTTTAAGCAGGGTATCCAGTTAACATTTGGTCAAGATTCTAGTATCCCGAGCAGGCAGACCTGGAAAGCATTAGCTTTAATAGAATGGCGCCTGCCCAAAGCCTAGGTATTTCTAAATCTGTCAAACACTATATATATGGTTATTAGTTTTGCCTGCTGGGAAGCAGGGGCACAAAAGTGTTTGTGAACATAGGATGAAGGGACTCACAGGGTGAAACTGAGAGTGAGTTTACATCAAATTGTAAGCAGCTTTAAGGCAAGGATAATGTCTTATTCCTTGTTTTCTCAGTACCAGAACCTAGCCAACAATATTTGCAACACAATAGGCACACTTTTTTTTCAGGGACTGGGGCAGACAAGGTCTCACTCTTTTGCCCATGCTAGGGTGCAGTGGCAGGAACATGGCTCACTGCAGGCTTGGCTTCTTGGGCTCAAGCAATCCTCCTGCCTCAGTCTCCTGAGTAGCTGAGACGACAGGCATGTGCCACCATGCTTGGCTACTTTTCTGACTTCTTTATAGAGAGGGGGGTCTCATTTTGTTGCTCACAGGTCTTGACCTTCTAGGTTTAAGAAATCCTCCTGCTTTGGCCTCCCAAAGTGCTGGGATTACAGGCATGAGCCACTGTGCCTGGCTTCATACTTAAAAACAAAAAACTCAAGTAGTGTGTCTGCCAACTTTACTCTTTTTTTTTTTCCAAAATTGTTTCAGCTATTCTGGTTCTTTTGCCTTTTAATATACATTTTATAATATTTTGTACCTACAAACAAAACAAATTCTGATGGTAATAACATTAAGTCTGTAGATTAAGTGGTGGATGATTGACGTTATAACCATAAACATGGTATATGTCTCCATTTATTTAGGTCTTCTTGGATTTCTTTCACTAGCATTTTGTAGTTTTCAGCATGCAGATACTTTATAAGTTTTGTTAGATTTTCACCTAAAAAATTCCATTTTGGGGTAGTTTCTATAGATGGTATTTCCTATGAATTGACTGTCCCCACCAAAACTCATGTTGAAATTTAATTGTCATTGTAGTAGTATTAAGAGGTGGGGCCTTTAGGAAGTGATTAAGCCATGAGGTCTTCTCCCTCATAAATGGAATGATGTTGTTATTATGGAAGTGGGTTAGTTATTTCAGGAGTGGATTCCAGGTAAAAGAATAAGTTTGGCCCCCACCCTTCCTCTCTGTCTTGTGTGCTTGCTTGCCATTCCGTCATGGGATGACCCTTATCAGCTGCCAGTGCCCTGTTCCTGGAGTTCCCAGCCTCCAGAACCGTGAACCAAACACATTTCTTTTCTTTATAAAGTCTCAAGCATTCTGTTTTATATGCACATGTGCATGTATATGTGTGTGTGTGTTCATATACATGTAATGAATTAAGACCGTATTCTTTTGTTTCCAGTTGCTGATTCTAGTCTATAGACATACCATAGATGGATGTATGTGTTCATTGTATCTTCCAAGCTTAAAATATTCACTTATTAGTTTTAGGAGCGTTTTGGTGGATACCATGGCTATTTCTATGTAGATGATTATGTCATCTTTAAATGAGGACAGTTTAAAATAATAAAAAATAATAAAAAGCTATATGCTTTTTCTTTTTTACTCTTGCCCTATCACATTGGTTAGTCCTTATAGTATGATGTTGACTAACAATAAAGTTGACATTTTTATTTTGCTCCCAATCTTAGGAGAAATCAAAGTTTAAAACCTCTTTCTTTTCATAGTTTGCTGGACATTTTCGTCACAAATGGATGCTGAATTTTGTCAAATAATTTTTCTGTATCAAATGATAGGATAATATTTTTTTAATCTATTAATATGATGGATTATATTGATTGACTTTTTTTTTTCTTTTTTTTGAGACAGAGTCTTGCTCTGTCACCAGGCTGGAGTGCAGTGGGTTGGTCTCTGCTCACTGCAACCTCTGCCTCCCGAGTTCAAGTGAGTCTCATGCCTCAGCCTCCCAAGTAGCTGGGACAACTGATGTATGCCACCACGCCTGACTTTTTACTACTGAACAAACCTTGGATTCCCAGGATAATTTGTAGTTAATTGTGATGTATTATTCTTTTTATATTTGATTTGATTTCCTAGTATGTTTTTTGAGAATTTTTAATCTATGTTTATGGGAGATATTCTTCTGCAGTTGCCTTTTCCTTTACTGTCTTTGTCTGTTTCTTCTGTCAGGGTATTGTTGACCTAAAAGAATGATTTAGAAAATAACTCCTTCTCTTCTATTTGAACAAAAAGTCACATAAAATTGGTATTATTTCATTCTTAAATTTTTGGTAGAATTAAGGAGTGAAATCATTGCAGTCTCAAGATTTCTTTTGTTGAAAAATTTTAAACTATAAATTTAATTTCTTTAATAAGCATAGAGTTGTTTATGTTATTTTTCTTCTTGGGTGAATTTAATAGTCTGTGTCTTACAAGGAATTGGTTCATTTTATCTAACTTGAATTTATGTCCGTAGCATTTTGCGGTATTCCTTTATTATCTTTCTAATATCTGTGACATCTGTAGTTACGTGCCCTCCTCTATTCCAAGTAGTAGTCATTCGTGTTTTTTCTCTTTCTTTTGTCAGACAGGCTAAAAGTTTATTAATTCCATTGATTCTTCAAAGAACCAAGTTTTTATTTCATTGATTTTTCTCTATTGTTTTATTTTATAAATTATGTTGATTTCTGTTCTTATCTTTATATGTCCTTTCTTCTGCTTCCTTTGGGTTTCTTTTGCTTTTCTTTCTCCAGTTTCTTAAACTGGAAGTTTGGATTTTTAAATTGAGGTCTTTCTTCTTTTATAATAAAATCACTTGGTGCTATGCATTTCCCTTCAAGTACCACTTTGTCTTCATCCTGTAAATTTAGAGCTGTTGTATTTTCATTTTTCAATTTAAGTGTTCAAATTCAAAACATTTTCTAATTTTCCTTGAGACTGTAGCTGACAGGTAAACTGAGTTGTTTAATAATGTATTGGAGTGATTTTAAGTATGATTAACTGAGTAAGCTTAATGCTGTTTTCCTTTTCACTCTAACTGAAGTGGGACATTACAATGAAAGAAAGATTTTGAGAAATAAAGCATGGAATAAACTATTTACACATTAGAAATTTAATACAGTAATTTTCCTGCAACTTAATTCTAGGAAGATCCTAGAACCAAATTCTTGCAACCTTCTAAAAATCAGAAACGTGAGTTATGTCAGTTAGCAACTTATCTTCCAGAAATATGCCACGTTTTTTCTTAAACTTTAATGTGCATAAAGATCACTTTGAGAGCTCAATAAACACAGATTCTGGGCCCCCACTCCAAGAGACTCTGATTTAGTAGCTCTAGGATGGGCCAAGGATTTATATTACCCTCAGGTTCCTAGTTAATACTAATGCTACTGGTCTGAGGATCATACTTTGAGTAGCATTATTCTACAGCATTAGAAAATACCGCCCACCAAAGTTTCTTTGACATTCCTTCATACTTTGCATAGTTTTCTACTTAGTTTCAGATGTCTCCCTTTTCCTTCTTTTGCCCTCTAGATATAGATACTTTCTAAGAGTGTAACTTTAGCTCTTATCTCTTCATCTTTCCTTCCATTATAAATTCAACAACTTCTTATTGAGAATCTACTAATTGCTAAGTTAGCTACGCCTGGTACCATGTAAGGCAGAATCAGTGGGGTCTATGCCTCTTGCTCCACTATTATCTTCTTTGTGAAAGCTTCTCAGAACTTTCTCACAGACATGACCACCTCCTCCTTTGCTTTCCCATAGCGCTTTATTTGTTTCTGTCATCTGGGTTTTATTTCATTCTATATTTGTTGGAATTCTCTGAGACAATATCCCAAATCTTGTTTGAAAGCAGGATCTGGACTAGGCAAGATAATCTCAACCTTCAGTTTTGATTTTGTCACCTATCTGTATTTGTTCTTTCAGGTAAATTATATGTATTTACTCTTTCAGGTAATTATATAAGCCTTGGAATCAATTAGAAAATTCTGATGAACAGACTTGATGGTGCACACCTGTAGTCCCAGCTACTTGGGAGGCTGAGGTGGGAGGATTCTTTCAGCCCAGGAGTTTGAGGCCAGCCTGGGCAATGAAGTGGACTCTGTCTCCAAAAAAAAAAAAAGAAAAGAAAAGAAAAGAAAATTGTGACAATTTTTTCAACACAACACCACTTATACTGATGCAAAATATATACTGGAGTTATGAAATTTTAAAATTAATATTTGGAAATGATACAAGATGACAGGAAGGATGAAACAAAATTCCATTTTTTAAGCATATTGGCACAAGACAAATCTTTAGAGTATGAATTTACCTTTATCTAGTTCAGTTTAATGAACATATATTAACAAATCACATCATGCGAACACTGTTCTATTACACTTGCATGCATTTTTCCTTTAGGCCTCTCTCTATATATCATGCCTCTCCAGATTTTGTGGGGGAAAATATTGATTGGTCCTGTTGTTCTTGCTTGTGGCAGCAATCAATGAAAATAATGCTCATTCTTTTGGATTTCTGGGTGTTAATAAAGGGGAGATGTGGGAGCTGGGGACAAAGTTTTTACATAAGGTCTTCATAAATATTAGTGCAGATTTTCTGAACGATCTCTGTCCTGCCCTCAGGACTTCCTTCTCTGTGGTATAAAGTGCTCATATAGGAAGTCACAGAATTGCTACGGAAATCCAAACTCAACTTGATTTACTAGGTCCTCAAATGTTGAGCTGTTCTGGACTCATAAATAGAGGGGAAAGGCATTTGGGTAAGGGAAAGAGCAGGAAGCCATGAATTACCCAGTGGATCTTTGAAATCAAACAAATTTAACATAGCATGAATACCAGGCATTTCCTGGGGAAGGAGGGGAGTATCGTTCTGTCAACTACCGTTGTGACTATGTCAGATTTAGAAGATCACAGATATTCTGCCAGGGTTCTCAGGGACCAGGAGGGAGAGTGCCCTTGCCTTTTGCATTACAGTGGAGTCAGATCACAGGCATGTTCAACTTACTCACATCCAACTACATAGTTAACCATATTTTTCACACAACATGGCTCCTAAACGCATGCCAACTACTTTAGTGCTCAGGAAGAGAAGCAGAGATATGGTCCAATAATGGTTAATACTGGCTGTATTGCCTCCATTGAAAGATGGTGCACTGTTCATTCTGGGTGATTTGAGGAATTTTCCTTGGTTGAAGAAAGCTGGTGCTTCAGTGCCTCTGGGCATCCCTGGGCAGCTATGGAATTAGGCCTCAGAATCTGCTCTTCTAGACCATCCACAGATGAGAGCCAGAGGAAGGCCAGGTCTTTAATAGAGACCACCTTCCAGGGCCGGGTGCAGTGGCTCATGCCTGAAATCCCAGCACTTTGGGAGGCTGAGGCGGGCAGATCACCTGAGGTCAGGAGTTCAAGTCCAGCCTGGCCAACATGGTGAAACTCCGTCTCTACTAAAAATACAAAAAAACTTAGCTAAGAGTGGTGGGGTGCACCTGTAGTCCCAGCTACCTAGGAAGCTGAGGCAGGAGAACTGCTTGGACCTGGGAGGTGGAGGTTGCGGTGAGCCGAGATGGCACCATTGTGCTCCAGCGTAGGTGACAGAGCGAGATGACTTGGTCTCAAAAAAAAAAAAAAAAAAAAAAAAAGGGCAAAAAGAAACCACCTTTCCCTCTCCTTTCCCCTTCTATCCCTCTGGACACTCCTCCTTCTTCCCTCGTTTCTCATTCTAAGAAAACTTTCCCCATTTTACAGGTGGGACAGTGGAGGTGGTACAGCCAAAAGTTCATCGAAAGGAAAATTTGGTGTAATGTATTTTGGATGAGACCTCTCACCCCCGAGAAGCTATGTGACCCTGCATGGCTCAGGGGCCCCAGTGTACTACAACAGCTACATCCAGGAAAGTTTGGTGATTTTCTACGCATGAGAAAAATCAGGCTGTCCTCACTATGAGATCAAGTTTGAGGTTACTGCTAGGCAGGATGTGATAAGGAGACTATTATTTTTGCCAAATGGTAGCTCTTCTTCTAGCCTAATGGTTATCAGGTTTTAAGAGGAAGGAAATTATATTTATTTTTGGTATTGTACAGAATTATGGAGGAAATGTGTAATCAGAGGAAAAATTCAGATATCCTGAAAGAAAATGAGAGACAAGGGGCAAGGTGGGAACTCAAGGTACCCGGGCAAGTTGCTAAAACATCACTGGAGGAGTGTGATTGCTCTAGAGGAACTAGGTTACCAGGAAAACCTTTGCTTAGAATCTAAATTAAGAATAAGGTCTCCATTGTTTGTCTTACAGTGGCCAGAGCTCATGAGTACCTCGCTTTGTCCCGGGGGACCCCGTTTCTCCACTCTAAGCCAGCTCTGATTAAGAGGAAGCCATATATCCTCTAAGAATATTCCTGTCTTGTGTTTTACTCAGTAACATTAACAGAGGGAAATGAGGTTATGAGAACTTCCCATGGATATTTTGATGGCAGTGACTCAGTTGATACAAAGGATTCCCTGTGAAGCAAATCTGCATAAATAGAGAGTTGACTTTATCCTAGTGATCCCCCTGGGTTTCACCAGCTTAGGAAAGAGGAAAGAACATTCTAAGAGACAGTGATGCCATAGTCACATGCAGATGGCCAAAAAGCAGAGTAGGAAATGACCCCAAGAAAATAAAACTGCAAAAAATCTTCCACTGCAAATGGTTTAGGTATGGATTATTTAATTTAACTTATTTATTTATTTTTAATTGTTATATATTTAGGGAGTATAAGTGCGGATTTCTTACAAGCATATGTTGCATAGACATGAAGTCTGAGCTTTTAGTAAACTCTTGACCTGAATAGTGAACATTGTACCCAGTGGGTAACTTTTCAGTTCTCAATCCCTCTCACCTTCCCACCTTCTGTAGTCTCCAGTATTTATTATTCCACTCACTTTGCATGTCTGTGTGTACTCACTATTTAGCTCTCACTTATAAGTGAGGAAACACGGTAGTTGATTTTCTGTTTCTGAGCTGTCTCACTTAGCACAGTGGCCTCTGGTTCCATCACCGTTGCTCCAAAAGACATCATTTCATTCTTTTTTATGGATGAATAAGTATTCCATGGCGATTAGTCCATCATAGTTCCCTTATCCAGTCTTCCACTGATGAGCACTGAGGTTGCTTCCATGTCTTTGCTATTGTGAATACTGTTGCCATAAACATTTGAATGCAGATATCTTTTTGATATAATGACTTCTTTCTCTTTGGGTGTATCCCCAGTAGTGAGATTGGGTCAAACAGTAGTTTTGTTTTTAGTTCTTTGAGAAATCTAGGTGTGGAATATTTTAATGACCGAGTCAATTCTGATGCCAATAGCTTCTTTATTATTTTGCTTTCCTTTATAAATGACTATTGCTTGGCAGTCAGTGGGCTACGTTCAAAACCTACCTTATCTTCAGAATCTTCTAGAGCAGAAAATAGATTAATAATAGGAAAACAAACTCTAATGCAAAATAGTTTAGATTCATTCAGAATTTGGCAAATGTGAAAATTATTACATAATAAAAGAAATTTTAGAATTATAGAACAAATTTCCTATGCAAGTACACACACACACACACACACACACACACACACACACACATCCCGTTAGATTTTTACTTTTCAGGAGGTGTTCATCACAGACCCCAGAGAAAATATCTAACCTTAACATGGAAAAAAGCAAGCATTTTCCTTAAACCAGGCTACTTTTCAGATTAGCACAGGACCCATGTTCTTGTTTTGGTTTCCAAGTAAGAACCAGTTTTGCTCTCCTCCCAGAAATATAAGTTGAGCGTGAGTCCCTAAGGGGCCAGGTAGAGCCATGGTCGTAGCTGAATTGGAGGAAGGGAGAACACAAGCCTTTGGAATTGATTGGTAGACTCTCTCTGCCTTTGCAACCACCTGACACACAGAATCCTTGCTATCAGATCTTCAGTCTTTATTCAGTTACCATATTTTTTATATTCATCTTCTCTCCTCTAATTTTTTATTCATCTCCCAGAGTGATGAGTCAGTGTTTTTTAAATAGAAGATATCCAATAAATGTTCCACGCGTGAATGGATTTTTCTTATTGACTTCTAGGCTTCAAATGATTATTTGGTGTTATCTCTCAACAGATATTGATATGTAGGCAGTTCAGATATACCAACCATGGGAATGACTTCTACTTCATTAACAGCCTGAGAATTATAGGTTATAGTGGGTTATGAAATCTGGTTACTTACCTAAAAAAATGTGAATTTCGAGATAGAAAGAAGGGAAAACTTTAATTACTGGATCTGCCTTGGCATCACAGAAACACTCTAAACATCTCCCACTTCTTTATTTCTTTCTTTTGTAATTGGTGGCCAGTGAGAGTGAAGAAAACTCACACCCAAAAGAGGGGAAAAGGTTTTCAACAGGATAGTTGAAAGCCGGGAGGAGTGGCTCATGCCTGTAATCCCAGCCCTTTGGGAGGCCAAGGTGGGCGGATCCCCTGAGGTCAGGCGTTCGAGATCAGCCTGGCTAATATGGCGGAAACCTTTCTTCGAAAAATGCAAAAATTAGTCGGGCATGGTGGCACAGGCCTGTAGTCACTGTTACTCAGGAGGCCGAGGCAGGAGAATCCCTTGAACTTGGGAGGCGGAGGTTGCAGTGAGCCAAGATTGCACCACTGCATTCCAGCCTGGGTGACAGAGTGAGACTCCATCTCAGGAAAAAAAAAAAAAAGACAATCAGAAACTTAGAAGAGTGTGACCACAATGCAACTCTTTGGAGAGTACCTGCCCCCTTCTTCCAGAAAGCCACCAGCTTTTGTTTTCATCAGTAACTGCTAGCAACTGGCCCTGTTACTAATATAAATTACGGATAAAGAATTGGTAACAGAGGTGCCATAACTCCTCTGAATCTGATCAAATGAAAGGGGACCTGCCTTCCTTGATAGGCATGTTCCCAGTAACAAAAGTAAAAGAAGAAAATAATTTACTTCGATGCCTGTCCCCTTCTTCCCTCTTTCTCACCTTGAAAGCAAACTATATGTACTGAAAAATGTTCACAGGAAGGAGGTTCTACTTCCTGTTTTTGGAAGAACACGGCATCTAAATATTCATTCTGCAATGACTTGAGCTGACAATATCAGTAAGTATGTTGTACTCAAACGAAACTGTTCAAGGTGGAATAGAAATAAAGCCTCAGCTCTTGAGAGAGAAGGCAAGGGAAGCACAGAACGCTCATCTGAAGCTTTGTGTGGCCAGCCTGGAAGAAACCAAAGACTTATTTGTCCAAAGTGTGGTTTTCTGCTTGAACAAACATTCAGTTATATATGCAATAGACTCCAGAGCATTTCAGAGAAAGTATAATGACGTGGGGGTACCATGGTATTGGCCTTGCAGGGGCAGATCCCTGGGTCACTGACAAGCCAGAGGGCTTGTGTAACATCTCTGTAAGCTACCTGTGCCCAAAATCAGCAGTGAGGGCTGATTTGTAGTCTTCTCGGTTGTTCCTGACCCTTTTTTGTGTGTCCTAGCACCATTTCATCCCTTCCAACACAATGACAACACTCCAGAGAAGAATGTCATGGCCTTATAAGTCTTTCTGACAAAACATGGATTGTCATTACTGGATCTCCTCTTCTTCCACACAAAGAGTTGTTCAGTGTTCGCTTTCTGAACAAATCATTTGGCAAAGCATTTCATAAGTTTATTTGGATGAGGATAGCATGGGCTTTTTTGAACCACCAGTGAGAGACGAGTCGGGTCTGATTACCCAGAAGCTGCATGACCTGTGCTCCTGAGCTTTACTGTGTGAAACACCTATGCATGCAGAATGCAGGATCAATCTTTTGAGACCATTGGATCCACCATGCCCATGAAACATATCTAAGAAAATCCTCGCAAGACACAAAAATAGAGAAAGGGGATGGAAAGACCTGGCCAAGATCTTAACCCTCCATGTTGATTGCAGTGTGAGTTGCATTAACAGCAAGTAGCATATTAGAATGTGACAGCTTCCATCACAGTCTTCACCTTTAGAGTTAAGCTTTCATCTAGTTCAGAGGGGTGCCAAGTCAGGGCCCAAAGGCAAACTACGGCCTGTTCTCTCTTTTTTTTACATAGCCTGAGTCAAGAATGATTTTTACATTTTTAAATAGCTGAGGAAAAAGTCAAAAGAAGAGTTGTATTTTGTGACTTGAAAATTGTACAAAATTTACATTTTAGTGTCCACAAGTGAAGCTCTGTGAAAGTACAGCCATACCATATTGTCTTTATCTGCGTTTCCGCTATACCAGCAGAGCTGAGTAGTTGCCATAGAGATCATGTGGCCTGCAAAGCAAAAAAATAAATAAAATAAAGAATTTCTATTAGTCTCTTATCCAAAAAAAGTTAACTGATCCCTAATAAAGTTCAAATTCTTTCTTAAATTCAGCCTTGCTAATTAAATAGACCTGAAGTCTTGCTAAAATGCAAGGATTAGTTTTAGAGAAATGAGCCATAAATTATCAAATAGGATATAAATGTAATTTTTATTAAAATGGAAAATGTTTTATAAAATTTGTTTTAAAAATACAATTATATAAAATAGAAACCATCATGGGACAAGTGGTATAAAAAAGACCTGACCTGGCCGGGCACGGTGGCTCACGCCTGTAATCCTAGCACTTTGGGAGGCTGAGGTGGGCGAATCACAAGGTCAAGAGAGTGAGACCATCCTGGCCATGTTGGCGAAACCCCGTCTCTACTAAAAATACAAAAATTAGCTGGGTGTGGTGGTGTGCAGCTGTAGCCGCAGCTACTTGGGAGGCTGAGGTGGGAGAATCACGTGAACCCTGGAGGCGGAGGTTGTAGGGAGCCAATGTCACACCACTGCACTCCAGCCTGGTGACAGAGTGAGACTCCATCTCAAAAAATAAAAATAGGCTGGGTGCAGTGGCTCACGCCTGTAATCCCAGCACTTTGGGAGGCCGCGGTGGGTGGATCACAAGGTCAAGACATCAAGACCATCCTGGCCAACATGGTGAAGTCCCGTCTATGCTAAAATATGAAAATCAGCTGGGCATGGTGGCGTGCACCTGTAATCCCAGCTACTTGGGAGGCTGAGGCAGGAGAATTGCTTGAACCCGGGAGGCAGAGGTTGCAGTGAGCCGAGATCACGCCACTGCACTCCAGCCTGGCGCCTGGTGACAGAGCAAGACTCCGTCTCAAAAATAAATAAATAAATAAAAATAATAAACAAAAAAGTAAAAATAAATAGACCTGACCTTCCTGACTACTCGTCAGGGAAATGCAAATTAAAATGCAATAAGATATTGTTTCATGCTTCCAAAATTGTCAAAAAATTTAAACATCTGATCGCATGAAGGGTTTGAGGTGCAGAACAATATACATGGGCAATACGTGTACTGACACAGCCACTTTGGAAAGCAGCTTGGCAATTTCTAATAAAACAGAGGATGGGTTTAATAAGACGGCTTAGTGATTCCACCCCATGTTTATTGTCTATGCTCAAACAATTCTAGCACCTATGCAAGAGGAAACATGTAGAAAGATGTTCTATGCGACACCGACATGGTGGGTTGTGCCTCTGCTCCCCTGTGGCTGGGTGGAGTCCAATGACTAGTTCTGGTCATTGAGTTGTGAGCAGAAGTGACACCCGTGGCTGGAGCATCTGTAAGGCCAATGTGAAACCCTTCCGAGTTATAATCAGCCACAGGCTAAATAGAAATCGCAATGGAAAATACTTCAAATTAAATAATAATACTACATATCAAAGCTTACTGTTATACTACAAATAGTTATGACACTATCAAATACTACATATCAGAGTGTTAGCCATGCTTAGAAGGGAATTTATAGCTTCAAATGCATATTTAGAAAAGAAGAAACTCTGAAAAAAATCAATAAACTTTGAATCTTAGCTTGAGTTCCCCAGAAGCAGACCTTGAGATTCAAGGGCGAACAGTTTAATTGGGAGTGAATTAATTAGCCTGGGCTGCCGCAACAAAGTATCACAGGCTTGGTGGCTTAGACAACAGACATTTGTTTTCCCACAGTTCTGGAGGCTGAAATCTGAGATCAAGGTGTCAGCAGGTTTGGTTTCTTCTGAGGTCCCTGCCCTTGGCTTGCGGATGTCTGTGTTCTCCCTGTATCCTCCCATGGGCTTTTCTCTGTGTGTGTCTGTGTCCTAATCCCTTCTTTTAAGGATACCAGTCACAGTGGATTAGGGTGCACCATTACAATCTCATTTTAATTTCATCACCTCTTTAAAGCTATAGCTCCAAATAAAGCCACATTCTGAGGCACTTTGGCTTCAGACTTGAACAAATAAATGTAGGGGCTTCATACATTGAATCTGAGGGGCTTACAAGTCAGTCCCGAGAGGGAAATAGACAAGTAGGAACAGGTAGGAAGTGAGATACGGAGAGAAGACAGATATACAATAAAGGGTGTGTTATGAAGGCGGTCATCACAGCAGGAGACTGGAGCTTGATTGCATTAACTACCAAGAAGAATTCTAGAAAGCTAAGTAAAATATGCTTAGAAATTATCCCAACGGAAGGGCAAGAAACCAGAGTATTGACACCCTGACAGCCTTTGGTCTTTAGTTAAAGGTTTCCCTCGGAGGCTGTTAGTTCCCAGGCACCTCCAGCCCACTATGCCCATAGGCTAGGTAAGTTCAGGCAGCCTGGTCACAGGCCTCTGACAAAGATGCAGGTCCCAGCTCTTGGAGGTCTGGGAATGCACAGGCCTGATGAGGGATCCCAGGACAAATGAATGGAGCGCAGATCACATCAGTTAAGCAGCCCTCTCCAGACATTACCAAAGGAGTAGCCAAACAAATCCAAAGGGAAAGCAATTGTTACAACGAATTCAAATGTGTAAGCAGACAAGATCCTCAAAATCATAGACTAATTCCTTAAAATACTAATAAAAGTGAAAAATGGCTGTCAAGATTGGTCAGTTGAACTAGAGACAAATGAACAAGTGACAAACAATGTCAGGAATTTTAAAATGGGGCACGTTATGGATCCTTCAGACATGAGACCATTAAGAGAACAAACAACAAAAAAAGGGAGTGATACCAATTTCACTCCTAGCTACGTACTCAGAAGAACTGAAAACAGGCGCTTAAACCAAAACATGTACGTATATGTTCGTGGCAGCGCCATTTACAAACATCGAAAGGTGAAAACAGCCCAAATGCTCATCAATAGATAAACAGACAATAAATTGTGGTATATCCATACAATAGAATATTATTCAGATGTAACAATAAATAAATTACTAATACATGTTACAATATGGAAAAACCTAAAAAATATTACATTAAGTGAATGGAGCCAGATACGTATTATATAAATCCATTTATATAAAATAACCAGAACTGGTAAATGTATAGAGACAGGCAGTCGATTGTTGTTTGTGAAGGCTCAGGAGAGGGAAATGGAGAGTGACTGGTTAATGGGGATGTGTTTCCTTTTGGGGGAGATGGAAATATTTAGCAACTAGATAGAGATGTGATTGCATAACACTGTGAAAGTACAAAATGCCATTTAATTGTCCACTTTAAAATGATTTGGTTTGTGTTACGTGAATTTCACCTAAATAAAAAAGAAAGAGAGAGGGTGAGAAAAAGAGGAGAAGCACCTATGCACTGACAGGTATGTGCTAGGTCTCCACTGCCATTAAAAATTGACTCGTTTTAATATTTTGATGAGCTCGTGTCGGGCTCAGAGGCTCACGCCTGTAATCCCAGCCCTTCGGGAGGCTGAGATTGCCGGATCACTTGAGGTCAGGAGTTTGAGATCAGCCTGGCCAACATGGCAAAATCCAGTCTCTACTAAAAATACAAACATTAGGCCTGGCTTAGTGGCTCATGCCTGTAATTGTAGCAGTTTGGGAGGCGGAGGCAGGCGGATTGCCTGAGCTCAGGAGCTTGAGACCAGCCTGGGTAACACGGTGAAACCCCCTCTCTATTAAAATTCAAAAAAATTAGCCTGGCTTGGTGGCATTTACCTGTAGCCCCAGCTTCTCTCTTCAACAAGCAGAGCCGGAGGAAACATGGGTGAGGTTACTTTAAGGCTTGGAGACTTCCCAGCTAAAGGAAGTGGGCCAGGGAAGGGCTAGGTGCTCTGACATTCCAAATATAGTCTGCTTGGCCACTGAGGGAGAGAGATTTGTTGCTAGCAACAAGTACTTAGAACGTGTGTGATTTGGCATGTCTTGAACTGTGAAGTAGATGCAATGCAGGCAAAAAATCGATGATGCTGTGGGGAGGGGCTGTGCAGGGTGTTAATCGCCATCTGCAGTGCCTGGAGGTGGGGTGGGGAGAAGTGAAGAATCTCTTCCTTTTTAATAGATTTTCAAGATGGGAAAATCATATTGCAACCCGCAGGCGTTTGGAAACAATTGTGCCGAAGGCAGAAAGTATACCTAACGTTAAGCTGAAAAAACTGGACGCTCCCAGCAAACTCACTTTGCAGATTCCTGGATGTCAGAAGAAAACGCCAGAGGATTTCACTTGGCTTTGACCCCTTACTACTTCCAGCCACTTACCCTGGGCAGAACAAAGGAACAGACAGCAGAGTAGCTTAAGAGGAGTAAGTACCAACGGCTGTGGGACTTCAAATCACCACCTAAGATTACTTCTTTGATTTCTGGAAAAGTAGGCCAAAGGAAGATGTCAGGTGGGATGGGAATGGGGGTGGGGGAGGAAGAGTTAAGCCTGAGTCACAACCCCGTAGGCATGTGGTGAGGCAAATTCTGCAGCGCTGTTTATCATTTACAGTAGAAGGCACATGTGTGAAATCTTTGAGAATCATAAATGTGTTCTCTACAATCATACCTGAAAAAGCAGGTACATCTTGAATCTTTCCTTTAATTCTGCCTGGGACAAAATGACAGTACGAATGTTAAGTTAAAAGTGCACATTAGCGTAGAATCATCTGTCCAAAAGTTGAAAAGACTTTTGACTAAATCCTAGAAGAAAGATGAAGAAAAAATTACAGCTAGAAAACCTTAGACTCATATCTTATTTCTTAAAACTCTAAAACTTGGAGCTATTACCCTTATTCAACCATCGAATTGATCAGCACTTTCTGTGGAGTTAAACTGAGCTGAGGGTCTTTTCGCCACTTGCCCACCTTCATCTGGGTCTGGTTTATTTCTTTTCCTTTGTTGTAACTATGTTTTTTTTTAATTGTGTTAAAATACACATAAAAATAATATTTTAAACATTTTTAAGTGTGCAATTCAATGCATTCAGTACATTTGCAATGTTGTGTGACTATCCCCACTTCCTCGAATAGTTCTGGAGAAACGGAATGTTAAAGACAAAGGCCAGGTGCGGTGGCTTATGCCTGTAATCCCATCAGATTGTGAGGCCAAGGTGGGAGGATGGCCTGAGCCCAGGAGTTTGAGAGCAGCCTGGGCAACATAGTGAGACCTCGTCTCTACCAATAATAATAATAAAAAAAATTAGCCAGGCATAGGGTAGTATGTCTGTGGTCCCAGCTACTTAGGAGGCTAAGGTGAGAAAACTGCTTGAGCCCAGGCAGTTGAAGCTGCAGTGAGCTGCGACATCACCACTGCACTACAGCCTGGGCAATAGAATGAGGCCCTGTCTCAAAAAAGTTAAATTAAAAAGGAAAAAAAAGGAACGTTAAGGATGGGTTTTCTGAATTGATTCTGCGGTTTCAGGAATTGGCTCTCTAATCTGATTAGATTTAAAGATGCCGATGACTTATTTTTAGTAGTATGAGAGCACTGGCAGTCCATGGAGTGATCTGGCAATAGAGATATGTCAAATACCACCATTGGATACTCCTTAGCAACCTCTTATAAGAAGCAAGGAGCAGGGGCCTGTGTATATACTTTTGAACGTTTCTTTTTGCAAGCTAACAAGTATAATGAGATTGGCTGGCTGATCCGAATGTCTCTGGACAAAGTGGGGAAAGAAAAAGATGAGCTCCGGGATTTGAATCTTCAGCTTAAGCACCGTGTACAAGACCTGAAATCTCTGTGTGCCCTGAAAGACCGTTATTGCTTTTAGCAGCAGGGCTATGATTGCCGAAAACCAAACACAGGGTCTTATCCTGAGACGGGCTGAATTGCTGCACAGGTTAAACTCGCAGCCTCACAGGATGTCTGATGTTGAAGTGAGGAAGACAGGCACTTAGATAGTTGAAATGGAGGCATGTGGAAGACCTGATGAAACTGGGAAAATTGAGTCCCTGGATTCTGATGGATATTTGCCAGTAGAAGAGGCCTCTCTACTCTTTGTGGAAGCCACCTTCCCACTCCCAGGGGTAGTGGTCTCTCCACCCCCTTACCTCCCATCTGATGGGATTAAGCCTGCATCGCCCTATTAAAGCTGTAATGGCCTCCTCTGTGGTAGATGCCATGCTAGACAATGATTCTCCTTAAGACCCATTTCTACCACCCCTCTTCCCTTCTAGACCTACAACTTGATTCAAGTCCTAGAAGGCTCCTAAAGGTAAGGTACAAAATGCAATTCACAAGGAAGTGTACTACAGTTCAAAAGAACTACTGGAGTTTTCTAATGTATACAGATAGAAATCTGGGGGACATGTGTGGGAGTGGATGTTGAGGGTGTAGGATAATGGCAGAAAGAACACAAAGATGGATTAGGTGGAATTCATTGATATGGGCTCACTAAGCAAAGATTCTGTATTTAACATTGCAGCTCAGGCAGTTAGAAAGGGCTCTAATTGTTTGACCTAAACTTTAGTTTATTTGTTCCCTCCAAGTCTCAAGTTGAAATCTGATTCCCAGTGTTGGAGGTGGGGTACAGCAGGAGTTGCGTCAGCAGACAGATCTCTCAGGAATGACTTGTGCCATTCTTGCAAGAGTGAGTGAATTCTCGCTCTGTTTGTTCCTACAAGAACTGGTTGTTTAAAAGAACCCAGTACCTCCCTCCCCACCACCTTCCTTTCTTGCCATGTGATCTCTGCATACACCAGCTCCCCTTTACCTTTTGCCGTGAGTGGAAGCGCCTGTCACCTTCAGTAGATGCACGCCGGCATCATGCTTCTTATTCAGCCTGCATAACCGTGAGCCAAATAAACCTCCTTTCTTTATAAAGTATCCAGCCTTAGCTATTACTTCATAGCAACACAAAGGGACTAAGTTTGGTTGGCTGAAACATAGACCAAAAGGTGGACGATATTGAGTGAGTTCAGAATGCTAGAACTGCCTTGGTTTAATATAGAGGAGGAGATTCAAAGGCTTAGGGAGATTGAAATGTTAGAGTGGATTTGTCATTTAGTATCTTCTCACTCACCCAGGGAGAGTCCAGAAGACATATTTTTCACCACAATTGTGATAAATAAATTTGTGAAGGAATCCCTGGTATCTTTGAAAAGCTCTGAGATTACTCTTCTCTGTAAGCAAGACTTTACAGTGGGATCTGCAGTCACTGAACTGGGAAACCTAAATGCAATAGGATGATTGGATCCTGGGGTGGCAGGAGCCATGTGGCAGCTCTCAACCACCAAAGGCATAGTGAGTGTGGTTACCTTAAGGGACAGTAGAGTCAAAGCTGCAGTCAGAATAGCCTGGCTTACCTAGACCGATAGCATTAGCTGGCTGATCCGGATGTTTTCAGAAGTGAAACAAATAGAAAGCCGACTAAATTCTTAGTTGACCTGTATAAAGAGCAAAGTTCTAGTGAGCAAAAGTCTAACTTGAATCATAAAAGTAGGGGATCATGGCCCCTAAATGGATTCCCAGACTTAAGCCAGTTTACAAAGCCAGAACCCCTTGAATGAAGAGGAAGCTAGGACCCTGGTACACTGCCAATATTTTGTACTTCTACTTTTTCCCCAACCCTCCCTAAAGGGATCTATAGCCTTTTACCAGGGTAAATGTGCCTTGAGGAAAAGGAAGTAATCAGATCTTTTGGGTACTACCAGACAAAGGCTCTGAACTGACATGGAATCCAGGAGACAGGGAACATCGCTGTGGTCCACTAGCCAGAGTAGGGGTTTACGGAGGTAAGATTACTCATGAAGTTTTAGCTCAGGAGTTATGGAGTTTTAACCCAGTGGGGTTAAACCCATTCCGTGGTTATCTCTCCAGATCTGGAATGCATAATTGGAATAGGTACACTCAGCAGCTGGCAGAATCCCCATCTGTGTTGCCTAATCTGTGGAGTAAGGACTGTTATGGTGAGAAAGGCCAAGAGAAGGCCACTAGAAATGCCCCTATGTAGGGAAATAGTAAGCCAAAGGCAATGCTGCATCCCTGAAGGGATTTCAGAGATTAGTGCCACCATCAGAGATTTGAAAAATGGAGGGGTCCACCATATCCCCATTCAGCTTGCCTGTTAGATTTATGTAGAAGACAGTTGGATCTTGCAGAATCACAGTGAATTATCATAAGCTTAGCCAGGTGGTGACTCTGCTTGCAGCTGCTGTACTAGATGTGGTTTCATTGCTTGAACAAATTAACATATTCTCTGAAACCTGATATGCAACTATTGATCTGACAAATGCCTTTTTCTTCATGTCTGTCAATAAAGACTACCAACAGCAGTTTGCTTTCACTGCAAGGCCAGCAATACATATTTACTGTTCTATCTCAGGGGTATGCCAACTCTCTCCAGCACTATACCATAATCTACTTCATGGGGGTCTCAATTGCCTTGACAAGATA
Organism: Cebus imitator; assembly: GCF_001604975.1. Lineage (NCBI taxonomy): Eukaryota > Metazoa > Chordata > Mammalia > Primates > Cebidae > Cebus > Cebus imitator. The sequence continues at coordinate 1,438,074 of NW_016107336.1, forward strand.
TTATGTTGGTCCATTTGAATGATGACATTATGTTGATTGGACCTAATGAGCAAGAAGTAGTAACTACTTTAGACCTATTGGTAAGAAATTCGCTTGTAAGATGGTGAGAAATAAATCCAACCAACTTCGGGGGCCTTCTCCTTAGTCAAAGTTGTAGGCATCCAATGTTGTGAAGCTTATTGAGATATCCCTTCTAAGGGAAGGCTAAGTTATATCATCTGGCACCTCCTACAACCAAAAAAGCAGCACAGTGCCTGCTGGGCTTCTTCAGATTTTGGAGGCAACATATTCTTCATTTGGGTGTGTTACTGTGATCCAAAAAGCTGCTACTGTTGAGTGGACCCCAGAGCAAGAGAAGGCTCTGCAACAGGCCAGGCTGCTGTGCAAGCTGCTCTGCTGCTTGGGCCATAAGATCCAACAGGGCCAAGCAATGGTTCTTGGAGTGTCAAGGGCAGATAGGGATGCTGTTTGGAGCCTTTGTCAGGTCTCTATAGGTGAACTGCAATGCAGCCCTTTGTATTTGGGAGCAAAGCCCTGCCATTCTCCACAGATAACTACTCTCCTTTTGAGAAACAGTTTTTGGCCTGCTTGCTGAGCCTTAGTGAAGGCTAAATGCTTAACGATGGGTTACCATGTTATCACGCAACCTGAGCTGCCCATCATGAACTGGTGTTTTCTCACCCAGCAAGTTATAACATCAGGCGTGCATAACAGCACTCCATCATCAAATGGAAGTGATTTGACTGATTGGGACCAAGCTGGCCCCGAAGGCACAAGTGAGTTGGTTCCCACTCCTGCTACACTGCCTTCTCTCTCCCAGTCTTATGAAGAGTTTCCTATGATCTGTGACAGAGGAAGAGAAGACTCAAGCCTGGTTTACAGATGGTTCTGCACGATATACAGGCACCAGCTGAAGGTAGACAGCTGCACTACTGCCCCTTTCTGGGATATCTCTGCAGGATGGTGGTGAAAGTGATTCCTCCCAGTGGGCAGAACTTTGAGCAGTGCACCTTGTTGTTCACTTTGCTTGGAAAGAGAAATGGATTGACATTTGCTTATATTTGTTTGCGAGCTGTGGTCAATGTTTTGCCTGGATGGTCAGGGATGTAGAAGGAGCTTCATTGGAAAATTGGTGACAAAGAAATCTGGGGAAGAGATATGTAGACAGACTTCTCTGAATGGGAAAAAAAATCAAGACAATTGTGTCCCATGTGAATGTTCACCAAAAGGCGACCTCAGCAGAGGGCGATTTTAATAGTCAAGTGGACAAAATGACCCATTCTGTGGATACCAGTTAGCCTCTTTCCCCAGCCATCATCGCCCAATGAGTTCATGAACAAAGTGGCCATTGTGGCAGGGATGATTATAGCTTGGCCTAGCAACATGGACTTCCCACTCACCAGTGCTGACCTGGCTTTGGCCACTGCCAAGTGCCCAATCTGCCAGCCACAGAGACCAGTGTTGAGTCCCTGATACGGCAACATTCCCCAGATGATCAACCAGCTACCTGTTTGTAGGCTGATTACACTGGACCACTTCTATCAGGGAAGGGGAAGCATCTTGTCCTTACTGGAATAGACACTTACTCTGATATGAATTTGCCTTCCTGCCTGCAGTGCTTCTGCCAAAACCACCACTCATGAACTCACAGAATGCCTTATCCACCATCATGATATTCCACACAGCATTGCTTTTGACCAAAGAACTTCACAGCAAATGAAGTGTGACAGTGGGCTCGTGCTCATGGAATTCACTGGTCTTGCCATGTTCCCCATCCTCCTGAAGCAGCTGGCTTGATAGAACAGTGAAATGGCCTTTTGAAGACTCAGTCTAGTGCCAGCTAAGTGACACTGCCTTGCAGGTTTAGAACAAGGTTCTCTATAAGACTGTATATGCTTTGAATCCGTGTCTAATTTGTGATGCTGTTTCTCTTATAGCCAGAAACCCACAGGTCCAGGAATCAAGGGGTTGAAATGGGAGTTCTACCACTCACTATTTCTCCTGGTTACCCACTAATAAATTTTGCTTTTTGTTCCCATGACTGGGAACCTGGGCTCTGCTGGCCCACAGGTCTTAGTTCCAGAGGGAAGAATGCTTCCACTGAGAGACATAGCAATGCTTCCATTGAACTGGAAGTCAAGACTGCTATGTAGCCACTTTGGACTCCTCATTCCTCTGAATCAACAGGCAAAGAAGGGAGTTACTGTGCTGGCCAGGGTGACTGACTGACTACCAAGGGGAAATCGGACTACTACTCCACAACAGAGCCAAGGAAGAGTATTTCTGGACTACAGGAGATCCCTTAGGACACCTCTTAATATTACCATGCCCTATGATTAAGGGCAATGGAAAACTATAACAACCCAAACCAGGAAGGACAGTGGCTCAGACTCTTTAGAAATGAAGGTTCGTGACCAGCTGAGGCACTTGCTGAAGGCAAGGAAAATACGGAATGAGTGGCAGAAGAAAGAGGTTATAACCACCAGCTATTACCACATGACCAGTTACATGTGAAGACTGTAATTGCTGAGTGTTCCCCCCTTTTTTGTTGTGTATGCACATGCAATGCCATTTATATTATGAGGACCCTAAATCCAGGCCATGAGTTTGATTTCAGAAGTAAGAGTGAAAAACACCCTTGCAATATCAAAACCCCTCAAATACCTCTCTCTCTCCCCTTCCAGGCAACTCCTGAAATTCCTTTAGTAGGAGACAAAAGTTATTTTTTCATCATTGAATATCAAACTGGTGAGAGATAAAGGGAAATACTTATAGAGGAAAAGTATCTGGGAAAATGATTAGTCGACAAACTCATAAAACATACACATTGAAACAAGATTCATTTTATACCATCAAGTTAATTGAAAAAGATCCTAACATTTAAGTTGCTGGTTGGGTTGTGTAAAATTTTTGAAAGCAATCAAAATTGATTAGCTTCTTTGATAAACCATGTTAAATGCTTATTAAAAACCACAGAAGCACTCACATCACTGTTAACGTTGCTCATCCAGTGACCACCAGAAACACACACACACACAGCTAGGTTTAATGCTTACGAGGAACTAGAGAGCTGCTCAGCAGGGACTTAGAAAGGACTCGTGATAGGATTTTGGCTCATATTATGTGTTTAGGGGGAAGATTTAAGGAAGCAGGGCCTTGTTCTGCATTGGATGTTGTCAGGAAGTGAGAGTAATTCTATGAATAAATCTAATCTAGGAGCCAAAAACACTAGAGCAAGGCTAAAGCTTAAAGTTGGCAAGGAAGCTGTGGCAGTCATTCATTTATCCGGGATAGGAAGATGCTTGGGTCATTTCTGTGGTTTGTGCATTTGTCTGGATTCAGACACGATTGGGGAGTGGCCTCGTTCTTGTCCTGACCCTTCATGGCCTCAGAGTGGCCATGTTAGATGTTAGAGTTCTGTGAAATTGTTTGTGTTCAGCAGGAGAACACATGGGCTAGCTGTGAGGGCCAGGCCCGCTCCTCATGTCAAAGGCTGCTTTTCTCGTCCTAACCTTTCACTCCCATCATCTACTTGGGCTACCATAATAAAATGCCACAGACTGAGCAGCTTAACCAAGAGACTATTTTCTCACAGTTCTGGGGGCTGTAAGTTCAAGATCAAGGCATTGCAGATTTGATTTCTCCTGAGGCCTCTTTCCCTGGTTTGCAGACAGCCACCTTCCCTCTGTATCTTCAAGTGGCTTTTCTTCTGCGTACTTGGAGGAAGAGAGAGATCTCTGCTGCCTCTTTCTCCTTTTTATAAGGACACCAATCATACGGACTGAGGCAGTGCTCTTATGACATGATTTAACCTTAATTGCCTCTCTTACATCCCTATCCCCAAGTACAGGGGGTTAAGACTTCAACGTCTGAATTTTGGCACAATTCAGTCCATGGCACTGTGGATCGGTGCAAGATTTCTGGAAAGATCTTTCTCAGAGGGTTAAAAAGAATACATGTGTTGATGGTGGTATTATATTCCATAGTAAAACTTAGAAATAGGCAAATATCTAACAAAGCAGAATGGAAAAAGCAGGTGAAGGCTCAGAGAACAAATGGGCTTAGGGCTACTCAAATGGTAGTAGGGTGGTGGGTTAATTGGCAAATGTTTTGAATTATTAATTTTTTATGTTACATAATATTGCTTTTGCAGCAATAATCATGCAAATACCTATAGAAAAGTTGATCAAGGGACTTAAACTTTTTCACCCCTTGGAGTAAGTGAAAGCTAGCAAGTGCTCTGTCAGCATGTTTTGGTGCACTGTAGAAAACAATCAGGAGGGGACCAACAGGGCACCGAAAGAGGGGAGGGACCCCACTGCAGCAGGAGCATCAGCAAAGGAAAAACATGCTTTTCCCAAGCATCAGCTTGGGAAAAACCTGGCACACCCCCCACTTTTCTGATTTAGCCTGCTGTGGGTTCTGCTGCACAGCCTGTGATGACCCAAATCATTTCCTGGATTCTGCCTTCAGAACTGAGCTGAGCCCTTGTGTGATGCTGCCGCAGTTCCTCCAAACAGATGGGAAGGAAGCATAATTGAAGAAATAATCCCCTGTGATGGCCGCCCTCCCCGCCCCCGATATTAGAGCAAACATTCCCATAGGTATAAGATGATGAATGAGAGCTTCTTTTGTCTGGTTTCGTTACTGCCCTCATAACTATTCTTTTAGTTTTTTACCTGGAAGAATTGCCCCCAGCTGAAGTAATAGGTGGAGTAGACCCTTGATTTAGATTGTAGGTCTTGAAGTGCTCAGGAGCCCAAAGCATGTGGCCCATACCCATTTTAGGACAGATTGTTATGGCGATGAGCCTACTGTAACCTTCATTGGCAAAGCAGAGTCCAATGCTACTATCTGGGCCAAATGTATTTATAGGATCGAGTCTCCAATCTCTCATTACAACCAACTTCCCCTAATCTTTATGGGGAGCCTAAGTGCTGGCACAGCCCCATAACCCTGGGCCACTCAGACCTCCCCACGATGCTGGTCTCCCACCCAACTCCGTCAAGCTGGGTCCTCCGGAGGTTAAGGGAATTTATTTTTAAATGAAATGGCAACTGGAAAAAGCTTTTATTTTCATATGGGAAAAAACCTCATTTTTTCTCCTGATTAGTGTTCATAACAGCAGCCTGGAATGCTTTCTGCAACCAATTTGTAGATGTTCTTATAAAACAGATCCCTCTCCTTGATCTGATTTTTCCCCCCTGCGCATTTGTTCTCCTTAAACCTTTCAGCACATTTGTTAGCTTGAATGACATCTAAAAAAAACGCCACCCCATTAATGTGGAGTCATCCCATCCACTGGCTGTGCATCAGTCCTTTAATTGGGATGGCTTGGTTCCCTCCCAGATGTTCCCTTTCAGCAGATACCATTGTGTTTTAAAACTTTGGATAATTATAGCTCTGTAAACCTAGAGAAGATTTGTTGGCTCCAGCCAGCTCCTGCTCCTAATGCAATAGCTTCATTGTTTAGTAATCGCCCTATTCACAAAGCAAAGGGATCCGTGTCGGCAAAGACATCTATTCAAAGCACCTTCTCTGTGCTGGATAAACAGTGGCAGAAGCAGCTACCAAGCGAACCAAAACACTCACAGGGGACTCGGCCACACGTTTGACCAGGGCTGCTTTTCACTTCTCAAATGGGACTGTTCTTCAGAAAATGTCTTCACCTTTTCTTTGGCAACCAATCAGCCTGCAGCAGAGTCTTTTGCTTTGCTGGTGAAATCCTCGCTAAAAGCTAAAAAATAAAAATAAAAATAAAAAAATTTGTGGGAAAATTTTGTGGGAAAGTGTCTGCAGCGTAGAAATGAGTCGAAGGGCCTCAGATGAGATGCCGAGCGCTGGGGAGCAGGCCACACAGGCTCTCCCTAAGGAGGACATGGGAGAGATAAATGTCCCTAAGCTGTCCCCCGACCCCCAGAAAAATTCAGAACAATTTCTGGGAGGGCTGTGGGAGAGAGTCAACAGCGGCCAAACAATGTAGAAAGAGGGAGAGAGGTTCTTAGATTCTTTTGAGGATGTTCGCTGGACTTTAGACCCTGAGGTTCTGAGCCAGTGGGAGCCTGGTGAATGTGGGAGCCCAGATTTCTCTGGCTCTTGCGTACACCTGCTAATGCAGAAGCACACCCTCTCTGAAAAGTCCTCCCTCCTGTGCGGGTGTTTCTGAAACTCCCTGGGAAATCTACTTGGAGGGTAAAGAGCTTGAGCCAAGCCTAACTGATTTGCACTTACATTCGAGGCGGATCTAAGAGCCTAGCGCTGCCCCGTCATCATACTGCAGGCTTCAGCAAACCGCGCAGTAGATGCATGCCGCTTTGCTGCCTCCTCATTTCTCCTCGGTCCGGTCCTGACCCTGCAGGCCCCAGGAGTGCAAGCCAGGATCTTGGGAGAGGGCAGAGGTGAACAAGAGAAAAAGCAGAGGGAGATTTTTAAAATAATTGCCATAAGTGATATAAATATAGAATATCCCATATGTGTATAAATACATATATAGGTATATATAAATCATCTGTGTGCACATATATACCTACATAATATATATTTACATGTGTATGTGTGTGTGCATGTATATATGTATTGAAGGGATGACTGCTTTTTTTTTTTTTTTTGAGATAGTTTTGCTCTTGTTGCCCAGGCTGGAGTGCAATGGTGCGATCTCAGCTCACCGCAAACTCTGCCTCCCACGTTCAAGCGATTCTCCTGCCCCAACCTCTCAAGCAGCTGGGATTACAGGCATGTGGTACCACACCTGGCTAATTTTGTATTTTTAGTAGAGACAGGATTTCTCCCATATTGGTCGGGCTGGTCTCGAACTCCCGACCTCAGGTGATCTGCCCACCTTGGCCTCCCTAAGTGCTGGAATTACAGGCGTGAGTCACCATGCCCAGTTGGGATGACTGCTTTAACATAAAGATTGTTTAGAGGTGAAAATATTTAAAATCTTATCTGAACTTTCCTTACCTGACTAAAGGAGCCTTTCAAAAATACAGCTGCTATTAACCCTGCTCTGAGGGGGTTTCCTGCGAATTCCAGGAAGTAGACAAATTGCCCCTTCCCATTAGCGCCAAAAAAAGCCTCACAGCACCTTACACATTTTCCCATCGAATCCCTAAATTCCTGCTGCTCCCTTTTTTGTTATATTGGTATAAATTGAGCATCCTTAATCCAAAATCCAAACTGCTCTAAAAATCAGAAAGTTTTTGAGCACTGACAGGATGCCTCAAGCGGAAAATTCCACACACATATATGGATGGAACACAAACATTGTTTAGGTGCGAAATTCTTTTTAAAACTGTATGAAGTTATCATCAGTCTACGGGTAGGAGATGCATGTAAAACATAAATGAATTTTGTTTAGACATAGGGCCTGAGATTCCCAAGATATCTCGTTACGCACATGCAAACATTCCAAAATCTGAAAAAATCCAAAATATGAAACACTTCTAAGTCCCAAGTATTTCAAATTCTGTAAGGGATATTCAGCCTGTATATAAACGTTTACCACTGGGTATTCAGTGGGGTATTCAGTGAGTCACTCATTAGTGACATCAAATGCACGTGTGAGTAAACCTCTTTTCTTCTGCTAATCTGTCTATTGCCAGTTAATTTGAGGCCCCCAAGCATTTGAACCCAAGTGAGTAGACAAAAAGTCTTCCTCCCAATAGTTTATATATATATATTTTATATTTATAGTTTATATATATATATATATTTTATATATATATAAACACACACCTGCACACACATATGTGTATATTCTGTGGACAGTTCCTACAGGTATTAGGGCCACCTGTCCCCAGGGTACCTTCATCTCCTCCATCCTAACCCGTAGTTGCAAACCACCACTCCGAGTGGGTCTCTTTCCATTGGGGTCTGCTTCCGTCGGGTGGGCATCAGCTGTGCCCATCTGGTCTGCTGGGCACTCACATCTTCCAGCTGAGGCCCATGGCCCTCTGGTCTCCAGAGATGCTGAGCTGCCTATAGTTGACAGGAAGGAGGGAGGGAGCCTCTATTTCCTGTGATGTTTTATTGATATATTTTTAAAGCTTCAAGCTTGCACACTAATGTTTTCTAGGGCTTTAATGGAACATCACTTCTATTGTTTTGTTTTCTTTTCCTTCCCTTTAAACATCTCCCCTTCTCCCCATGGGGATTACACCTGCATCTGCCAGGGCTACTGGGGAACCATTCCCCATTCAGAGCCTACCAGCTCCCTTAGGTCCCTGCGCTGGTCCTGTTAGTGCTATTTGCCCAGCATCAGAACACTGCCTGGCACCTGGCCCAGGTCCACAACCCCTATCCATAATTCTAAACTTCTCAAACCTCTGAAAACACTAGTTTTTTCGTAACCACCTTGGTGGCAAAACATGAAGTGAAGTAAGGCTGCATTTATCCCACTTAGCGTGAATATCCATCTATCTGGCTGAGACAGGACTGCGGAAATACCGTGTTTGATCTGCAAAGTGTTGCCTCCAACCCCTCTAGGGATGTTATATAATATTTGGTTATGCATCACATTGCCTTTCTGAAATCTGAAAATTTCTGAATTGTAAAACACATCTGGCCTCAAGGGCTTCTGATATGTGCTTGTGGGCTTAGGCACATGTCAATAAATATGTGCTGAAGGCATTTCTGAATTTCTCCTTCTTTCCCACCTCCAGGGCTCTGTTACGAGTTCAAGGTGTGTGGCTCCTTCCTGTCTGATAAGAACCATCCCCCAGTCTTGAGACAAACAGGTGTAAGTATCTTTTCCTCATGTATCCCAGGCTTATGGCTTATATCCCTAAACACAAAACAATTAACAAGGGTAAAGCCTACACACTTCTTTAATATACATTTTATATGACATGGAAACTTCGAAAATGAAGATCCACCCCACCATAAACAGAGAAACCTGTGTATTTTCATGCTCGGGGTTGATGAAAGCGTGATTGAACAAAGCGGGTATGATGTCATGGTAATGAATGGGGGGAGAACTTAGCAAGGCCTGTTTGTTCAGATTCTTCCTGGTGTTTCTGTGTCTTCCTTACTTTTTTCTGGGAGTAAAGAGGGCATCTGTCACATGAGGTCTTATGACCTGCTACAAGGGAGAAGGAAGAAGGCAAGGTGAAAGTGGCCTTCCTGCTTCTGTTCTTTTCCAAAATGCCAAGGTGCTATATTTTATTGTATTTATTTATTTATTTTGAGACGGAGTTTCGCTCTTGTTGCCCAGGCTGGAGTGCAATGGCATGATCTCGGCTCACCGCAACCTCGGCCTCCTGAGTTCAAGCGATTCTCCTACCTCAGCCCCCAGAGCGGCTGGGACTGCAGGCATTCGCCACCACGCCAAGCCAATTTTTTTTTGTATTTTTAGTAGACATGAGGTTTCTCCATGTTGGTCAGGCTGGTCTTGAACTCCCAACCTCAGGTGATCTGCTTACTTTGGTCTCTCAAAGTGCTGGGATTACAGGCGTGACCCACTGGCCCAAGGTGCTGTATTTTAAGGTAGTGTGTCCTGAACCCCATCACAGGCTTTTGGTAGGCCTGCCCAGGTTCGCTATGACCACAGGGGATGGTCCACACATGAACTAGAGCCAGGTCCCAAGTACACATGGGAATTTCATAAAAAGAAATCCACCCTTAATATCACATTAGGAAAAAATAAGAGAATATTTTCAAATCTGAGCTGGCATTCAGGTCTAGCGAGTTAGCAGAAAAAAGTTTTTTTGAAGAAATGTGATCTAGTAGCAGTCATTTATAGACATGCTGAATACAGACATTTATCTACAATTCAGTCATACCAAATCTGCTTCAGATGAGGGTTCTAGAATCCTACTATTATTAATATTTTAATCTCCCTCCCTTTTTTCTCCGCACTCTTCTGCCCAAGGTCCTGAGTCTACTCTCCTCGTGTCCCAAAGGGACGTGGTTAGGTTTATTCTGCAGCTGAAGAAGCTCATGCTTCACAGCCTGTGGCTAACACAAGCCTCTTCCGAGCTCTGCACCTCCTTTTGTGTTTGAATTTATGAGTTCTACTGCTTCTCAAGGACCTCACAGTTATCAAGCTCTAGACCCCATAAAACATGACCGCTCCCCTGGGAGATGACAGGTATTGCTGGTCCCAGAGGGAAACCAGGGGTGTCTCCCTGCAGTTTTTTCTATCCTCAGGGTGGAGCATGTATAAGACAGCTCTTCCTCATGTTAATAATGATGGGTTCCCACGGCATAACTTGAATATTTTGTGCTAAAATACTCCCCACTTCCGGGAATCAGAGGCCAAAGAAAGGGAAAGTCTCTATATCCCTGATATAGGGATTTTACCTCTCATTCATAGAGAAAAATGATGCTCAAAGAGCTTGACAAGTCATTTATCTAAGATGGTGCAGCTGGTAAGAGATCCAGTCAGAAGGGGACCCCGCATCCTAAACTCCAAAACGGGTGCTTCTTCTTTTATCCTATATTCCTAATTCATCCGAGGCAACCATTTGAAGAAAGAAAGAATCTGGATCCTTCTTTTCAGCGTTAGTCAACTGAACCTGCACTTGAGCCTTGCTGAGTAACCTAACCCTATAGTGCCAACATTTTTAGTGAGAACACATATACCCTTTGGGGAGGCTTTCTCTCCTTTCACTTTGTTTTACACCAATGTGCGTTTCAGCAGGAAAGCAATCCTTATACTTCAGGTGCTGATGTGCTTAAGCCACTTAACACTTTTTGGCTCAATTTTTTAAGAGGGCTTTATGACTGGGAGCCAGAGCAATCCTAATGTGTCTGTGTCACGAACATGCTAATATTTGTGCTAATGGCAGGTTGCAAAATCCAGGGAGGCCAATGACATGGGGCTGAGAGGCAGGGCCTTCTTGTCACCCCTACGTGACATAAGGGTTCCAACAAGGTGGGCTTCCAGGTGTTGATCCCGTGGGGAGTGCAATGCAGAGGTGACAAGGAAGACTACTCTATGAGTTTATAGGAGCTGTCATAACAAAGTACCACCAACTGAGAGGCTTAAAAACCAGAAATTTACAGTCTCATAGTTCTGGAGGCTGGAAATCCAAGGTCAAGCCACGCTGCCTCTGAAGGCACCAGGGAAGGATCTAGTGTCCCAGGCTTCCCTCCTGGTTTCTGGTAGTTCCTTGGCTTGTGGCAGCGTGAATCCAACCTTCGCATGGTATTTTTCCTCTGTGTGTGTGTCTGTGTCCAAATTTTTCCTTTTGTTTTGATATAGAGTCTCACTCATTGTCACCAATGCTGGAGTGCAGTGGCACGATGTCAGCTTACCACACCTCCGCCTCCCGGTTTCAAGTGATTTTCCTGCCTCAGCCTCCCGAGTAGCTGGAACTACAGGCACATGCCACCACGCCCAGCTAATTTTAATATTTTTAGTAGAGATGGGGTTTTGCCATGTTGGCCAGGATGATCTCGAACTCCTGACCTCAGATGTTCCATCTGCCTCAACCTCCCAAAGTGCTGGATTACAGGTGTAAGCTACCATGCCCAGCCTCAATTTTTCTCTTTTGATAAGGATACTCAGTCATATTGTATCGGGGGCTCACTCTACTCCAGTATTACCTCATCTAAACGAATTATTATATCTGCAACAACTGTATTTCCAAATAGAGTCACAACAACTGTATTTCCAGATAGAGTCACATTTTGAGGCACTAGGGTTAGGATTTCAAAACATGAATTTGGATCATGAGAACATAATTCAGCCCATCACAGACCACCCTCTGGATCTTCCTTCTCACATACAAAATGCATTCACCCAAACCCAACACTCCTGAAAGTCTTGATGTATTCTAGTATCGACCCAAAGTTCAAAACCTCTTTTAAATATCATCTACATGAGGTGTTCGTGACACTCAGTGTGATTCATTCTGGAGCAACATTCTTCTCTAGCTGTGAGCCTATGAAACCAGACAAGTTTACTTGCAAGACACAAATGTTAGGACAGGTATAGGCCAGACATGCCCATTCCAAACGGGAGAAATCAGAAAGGAAAGGGGGCTCAAAACTTCAAAACCTGCCAAGATAAATTCCATTGGATTTTAAGCTTTGTGAATAACAATTTTTGGCTTGATGCTCTGTCCTCTGAGCTCATTTAAATTATGCAAAATAAAATTAATTTGCTTAAAGTCTACTGCTTTTAAATATTAATCACCTTTAAAAAAACACTTTCACAGCAACATGTAGACTGGTGCTTGACCAAGCAAATGACACAATAGCCGAGTCTGGTTAACACATAAAATTAACCACGGCAAATACTTCTTGAGAAATTACCAAAATATGTCCAAGATGGGGGAAAGCCAGGAAGAAGCTCTTAGGAGAGAAGGTGAAGACGTGTTCTGACTGCTTGTCTGGGCTATGTACCCGAGAGGCGGGACTCAGAGGAATCATCACCTGAAGATTGTGCAAAGCATAGTTTTGATCTGTCACAATGGTTTAGATCAGAGGAATGCACAGGGAGAACTTTGTGCTTTTGGTCATGACAGAGCCAGAGAATTTTCTTTATCATCTAGGGTGGGAAGCAGATGAGGTGACCTGAAAGTCAAGTGAAAATAGCATCAGGAGTAGCCTGAGAGGTACCAGAATATGCCACCTCCAGATACGCCTCTTTGGCATATGGATTATTTTGAGCTCGAGGCCATTGAGAACCAGGAGACTCAGGAAAAGCTCTAAAACCAGGGCATGTGGTTTCCCTTAATAAAGGAAATTTAGGTTTGCAGAGATATCTCCCTCTTCTATACCAGGACAAGGATTACTCTTAACAACTCTTATCAAAGAAGAAGGTACTGATTTAAATGCACAAAACAAAACTTACTAAACAACTCTTGCCTACCGCACTTTTTCTGGTCACCATCCCATAACTTGCCTCTCCCACTCAGAACCCTTTTCCTGTGTTTTGTGTTAAGGTGATATGTAAGCCCAAGTTCTAACCACTTCTTTGGGTTACTCACCTCTGGGTACTTCCATGTGTAATCAGGATGCACATGTTAATGAACTGCTGCTTCCTTTTCTCTTGCTAATCTGTCTTTTGTCAGTCTAACATATAGGACCCCAGCTGGAAAATCTAGAAGAGTAGCAGAAAGAATAATGTTTTTTCCTCCCTTGTAAGCTCTAAAAGACAACTGTCTGATCTAGGGGGAAAGCCCTGTGACCTCCTGAACATGCCTCACCAGACCAATAGTGTATTGTATTTTATTTGTCTGTCTATCTATCTATCTATCTATCTATCTATCTATCTATCTATCAAGTGCCATGTGTTGATCTTTTGCAAGGATATCTCCCCAACAAGTAGCACAGGACCTTATGCCTAGCAAGTATTCGAGTAAGAGCTATTGAATGAAAATGTCAGCAGACAGCACCCAGCTTCCTAAAGCTCAGTGGTGACTACAATACACACACACACACACACACACACACATACACACACACACACGTGTGTGTGGGTGTGTGTATATATGTATATTTTTGAGACAGTCTCACTCTGTCGTCCAGGCTGAAGTGCAGTGGCATGGTCACTACTTCCTGCAGCCTTAATTTCCTAAGCTCAAGTGATCCTCCCACCTCAGTCTCCTGAGTAACTGGGACTACAGGGTAATTTTTTTTTTTTAAATTTTTAGTAGAGACGGGGTCTCACTATATTCCCCAAGCTGGTCTCAAACTCCTGAGCCCAAGTGATCCTCCAGTCTCGGCCTCATCTAAGTGCTGAGATTACAGGAGTGAGCTATTGTGCCGGTCAACAACAACATTTTATAGCTAGGTGAGGAAGATGCAATTTAGTTTGTGGAGCGCAGTGAACCTATCTCAAAGCCGCATTTGCCAGCGCAGCACACTCTTTCCCCAGACCATGTGGCTGTTTGCACAAGGCGGATAGCTGAAAAGAGGGAGATATTAAAGCACTCCCAGCCACCCCTTGGCTGCCAGAAAAGCCTGGTGGTTGTGTGATCCTGCATTAAGATAAAGTGAGTCGGAGGATGCCAGCCGGCTTTCTTCTATTCTCAGTCTGTAACCAGAGATCCTAATCTTGACGCAAAGTGGAGATTCACTTCTGGACATGCTTTATTCTAAAGGGCATGCAGCGAGGAGAAAGGGAGGAGCACGTTTTGAGGAGGAGGGAGGCCTCTGAGAGAAATCCCTTCCAGTAGGGTGAGGGCAGCAGCATGTGACCCACTTACAGCCTCCTGGAAGCCTCCTGTTTGTCCGTCTGTCTAGGGCCCATCTTGTGAGCACTGAAGGGAAGGGCATAGAGCAGGCAGCTGGGGTTTGTGACGATATTTCCATGTCAGCGTGTTCGGCACCCACGCACTACGCAACACATACGACACGTGATATTCCTTTCCCTGGTATTGCTAACTTGCAATCTCTGTGGCTCCGGGGCCTCCTGCCTTTGAATAAGTCTTGGGAGAGAAGCAGACGGCAATCGAGCCTCTAGCTCTCCATTGACAAGGAGGCAGTTCCAAACTGGGATTACTGATTTCCATTTCAAAACTGCGTTCAATTTAGTTGATTTAAACGACTTGACTTTCCTCTGTGAAATGACTGCGGCACGTGAGCTCAGCCAGTCGCTCTTTGAAAGGCATCAACACGCTCCCTGCAGGGACCGATGGAGCTCCGCCACCCATTGTTTATCTAAAAACAGCGTTTTATTATTGTCGCTCAATTAGTGCAGACAGCGGACACAAATGACTTTCAACAGCTACATCCTGATGCTGTGTATCACACATAAAATGCCAAAGACTGCTCTAATAGCTAGCTAATAAAATCAAAATGCGCCTTTGTTGACTCCTGATTACTCACATCGTCACTCTTTCTTCCGAAATCTCTTCTTAATCTAATTACAGACAATGTTTCCACTTTAGTAAAAGAACATTAACCTCAGTAATCAACAATTCTGTCCTCGATTTATTTATGAGCAAGCAACCAAGGTTTTTCTGAACGTAAACTTTGGAGGAGTGTTTATGTTCTATATACAAACTGGCATATTTTTTTCCTCTCAAGGTCAAAATATTATTGCCTATAGGGTTTTTCCCTGCAAGCTTTTCTTCTTCCTAAAAATTGCACAATCTGTCGTTTCATAGGCACCCATGAAAAGTCATTCCTAAGTTTCTCCCTGTTTATACTAACTGCTGTGAAAATGCTATTATACGCAAATATTTCAACTGTTTTGCAAACATGCTTTCATACATGCACACTCACTGCAGAGACAGTTGCCTGAAATAGGAAAGGCCCTTTGAAAAAGAAATGAAGGCTGGGCACGGTGGCTCACCCCTATAATCCCAGCACCTTGGGAG
>NW_016107336.1:1455010-1485382 GCF_001604975.1 Cebus imitator
GCAAGGAAGAATTAAGAAGTATCTAATGTCTGCAAGTGAGTTAAAAAAGAGTACTTTGTCAGGAACACAGGGTTATTTTATTAATTACGAGCTGTTACTTAGGGATCATATGCCCTGTGTATGTCTTTAAAAGAATACTTTTTTTTTTTTTAAATCATGCTGTTATCCTTCTGGCGCTCAAATTCTTTCAGGTTGGTGACAGTTCGTCAGTTTCTCTTCCTTCGCTGCCTGCCCTCACAAGGTGAAATACCATCCTCAATTGGGGGCTGCCATCTAGCTAGTTGCTTGGCTAGACGATGGGCTTCCTTTATTTCCACTGGCTAACGTCTCAACAGTACTGTGCTCTAGCTTTTAATACCTTCCGCAGGAAGCCACAAGAATGACCCTCAAAATGCGTGGGTCTTTCTGGAACTCTTCACCTTGAATTTTTAAGCCCTCACCCTCTCTTAAGTTTTGGCCTCTCTTGCCTTCTGAAACCACAAGGCAGTTAGAGATTCTAATCTCCCAACAGAAGTCACTTTGGCATCCACAGTCAGATGTCACCTGGGGTCACAGTCGCCTGTATGTGGTGGAAAGTTCTAAGCAGTTGCAGTTGCTTTTGTGATATGCCAGTTGACTTGAAGAGAGAAGTCCAAAACCCAACAGGAAGGTGAGGTTTCTGAGGCATGTTAAAAATACATTTACGTTTGTTTATATGTGAGCCATTATTTTTAGTCTGCGGAAGAGGATTTGACAAGGATCTAGAGGCTCATGGGGTCATGGCATAACTAGAGACATTTGTGTCGGGACAAAAGCAGTCATTTGGGCTCTTCTCTTGGTTATTATCCCACTTTTCTTTCTCCCTACCAGTCCCACAGTTCTGGAGAAGGAGGTAAAACTGAGCCCAGGTCTGCTTCTCTGTGTCGTTTCTCTGTTCCTCTCTAGGCTGGCTGCCACCACCAGGCACGCCGTTCTTGAGCAGCACACAGCTGAGCTTCTGGCTTCAGGAAGCTCTTTCTTGTTGTTAAGTGGCAAGGCTGTGACTTCAGAAGTCTCTGTCCTGCGGTGCTGCGCTCAGCGTGCCCTAGGGTGCTTGGTGGCTAGCAACCGTGAGCTCAAGCCTCACCTTTGGGCCACGTGAGCAGGTTGGCTGGACATCTATAAATCGAGATAGTTCCTGCTTCGTTGTGGGATCTCCACCCACTGAGAGGTGGCTAGGAAGTTTAAAAAGACATGCTGGTTCTTTAGAATCTGGTTTTATGCACTCTTTTCAGATGGAATGACTGGGAACGAGGGGAGAAAACGGAAAAGCACAGTGGTGCTCTCCTGTGAATGCAGCATCTGTCTCACCTCCACGCAGTCTAGCAGAGCAGAGGGCATGCGAACCGAAAAATGTAAGGCGAGGTGACAGGAACACCCCAAAGGACCACTGGCTGACACTAACTCTGGGACCAATGGCAGGGCCCAGAGCACTGACAAATCAACGGTGACCACACAGCCTTCCGTACTTGTGTCTCATGGATTGTGTCGGTAGAGTTTCTCTTACATTTAAACATACCTGCTCTGTATATGACTGACCCGAAGGTGGTCTTGAACTCCCAGTCTCAAGCAATCCTCCCACCTTGGCCTTTCCAAGTCCTGGGATCATGGGTGTGAGCCACGGCACCTGGCCATGGGCACATTCCACAGTTTTCTTCTAATTATGTCATCTTACCTCTTGGTGAAATGGACCACTCTTTGAAAAGCACAAAACGTCCTGCCAGTGAAAATCCTGATTTGCCCCAATCTCTTATTTTCATGGAACGATGATATGCGCAAGGAAGAATTAAGAAGTATCTAATGTCTGCAAGTGAGTTAAAAAAGAGTACTTTGTCAGGAACACAGGGTTATTTTATTAATTACGAGCTGTTACTTAGGGATCATATGCCCTGTGTATGCCTTTAAAAGAATACTTTTTTTTTTTTTGGTCAGGGCAAGCAATGCCCTGACAGCCCAGAGCTATTTGGTACTGTCTTGGTCACTTGGGCTGCCATAACAAAATATCACACACAGGGTGGCTTAAACAAAGAATTTCATTTTCTCACAGTTCTAGAGGCTGAGAAGTCCAAGATCAAGGTGCCAGTCTGATTCCTGGTGAGGGCTCTCTTTCTAATTTGCAGACAGCTGGCTTCTCGCTGTGCCCTCACATGGCCTTTCCTCTGAGTGTGCATGAAAAGAGACAGGGAGAGACATCTCTGGTGTCTTCCTCTGCTTGCAAGTCCACCAGTCCGATTGGATTGGGGGTCTCCCTCTGTGATCCCACTTAACATTAATTACCTCCTAAAGACCCTATCTCCAAATATAGTCATATTGGGGGGTTAAGAGTTTAACATATGAATCTGGTAGGGACACAGTTCAGTTCATAGCAAGCCCAGACAAGTATAGCTGACTCAGGCTTGGACCGCTCCTCATACAAGCCCTTTTTTGTTTCCACACGCCCAGGTTCAGGTGTGCCCAAGCAGCAGCTATATCTGTTTATCAGAGGGCTGCCCTCGATCCAGAAATATTTTGACAGTGCAATAATGAAGATTGGCTTCCTTCTAGAAATGACAGTCCTTAGCCAGTGAATGACAGGTGAGAGGGAGGGGTAAATACTCCTGCAGCTTCCTTGCCCTCTGGCCAGGACAGAGTGACAATACGTAGGAAGATCTGGAGAGAGGGTAAGTCACATCTCAGCGTTTCCTTTCCTGGGGCTTTGCTCAATGTTGCTCCCTGTCCCAGCATCCTCCTTTCCTTGTGAGGCCCACTTCTCAGACCCCTAACCAGTTTTTCCTGGGAATATTCCTTAAGCCAATCACTCAGGCTCTGCTTCTGAGGAGTCCAACCTCAAACAACACAAGACCCATGTGGCGGTTATTTGTCCCAACTCCCAGCATCAACCCAGCATCCCCTTAGATGATTTCTCAATGTTTTGAAGTTCAGGCTTCCTGGGTCATTTCATAAAGATTCTCAGAGTGAAAGAATTTATAATCCTGTCACAAACACATAATAGGCCACTGTTTTTCCACTCTAAAGAGTCTTTTGGAAGATCCCAGCTCAAAGTCAGTACCAAGGCCCTAAGGGAAATTCTGCTTCCTCAGACTTAATTCAGAACAACCTAGGCCTTGGCCAAAGCTTCCAACCACGTCACCCACAAATCACATCGTGTTTCCCTCTCCCTGTAGCCCAGCAAATATCAAAGCCAATCTGGGGCTTTATATAGCATTCACCAACTTTGGATAACTTTTCAAAAATAGTTTTAGTTTCTTTCTTATTGTCTCCCCAGAGTCTGATAACTCTGGAAAGAGGCCTGTAGATTGTCACTTGGGGAGTCCAGCAGAAAACCAATCCTGCAACTCCAGAAAGCTGGACAGTGAGCCCACATTTTCCTATACTGGGAGTGGTCAGCTCTCTCCTTCCTCCTGGCCCTGGAAGCCTCAGGACTGACTCCTATTGCTCTGCAGAGTGGGCTGTGTTGGACACGATGCAAAGAGTAAAACCAATGACTCAAATGGGGAGAACTACAGTTACCCAAGCTTCCCCTGCCTTCTCTTTACATAAACTTCAAGAGCATCTAGTTTAGGAGAAGCATCCACATTTCATTCAACATGACACGCTCCCTAGGAAACTTTCCACAGTGCCCACATCACTAGAGGCTGGACTTGCTATGATCACCACGGCTCTTGGGCCAACCCTGGAAACATTCTAAAGACACAAGCTTGGCAAGAAGCCTAAAGAGAAATACCCAGAAGTCCTATGGGTTATTGCATCTCAATGCACACTTCTCAGACAAGGACTCGTGGGAAGGCAGACACGACGGGAAAGGAGGTCTCAGGAAAGCTCTCCGAGTCCCAATTCCTAGTCTTAGCTTCCCCTGTTGAAGGTACTGATGGACTTGGAATGGTGGACTGGGACCTGGAATTTCATGTACGGTTCACTTTCTACAAAGGGTGCTTCCAAAGCTTTGTGAAGGAAAGGAGAAGCTATGTGAGAAGGAAAGATATGGAAGTGGCGAGAGGGGAGAGGCAGTCAGTAGCAAGGTACGCATTGTCATGTCATGAATTGATTCAAGTTTTGCTGGACAGGCGCTTTAGGGCCTTGTTTTTGCCCTCAACCCACAGATCCGAGGGCGGCCTAGTGAGGCACAGCCCCCCCGCCCCCCACCACAGGAGTGTTTGTTTGGGTTGGAGGAGGAAGTGTTAAATTCCAACCTCAGCACAAATCTTGAAGACTGCCAATCCAGGTGTGGCAAACAACAAAATGTGCTCTTGCTTTCCTTTTCTCTTTCCTTTCTTGCCAATCAGAGTGAATGGATTCTGAGCTTTTACCGGTGTTTAAATTAATTTTTGATGAAAAAATAAAGTTGGGGGTGGGGAGTGGGAGTTAAAATTACAGCCTGCTCTATAAAGGCAGAGTAATTTCTGGAAGGTCATAGCTGCTACTGGCAAGCGTGGCCTGAGTTAGGAACAATGTACTTGCTGTTTCAGGAGCAAATCCAGGCTGGAGAAGGCTCTCTCTGCATAACTCAGGGTTGGATTTAGTTCTGGATTCATGCAGACCTCTCTGACCGCTGACGGACGAGCCAGGGCTGTATGAGCATTGGCCTGCCACTGGCCCAGACTTTATTCTTTAGTCCTGAGGTCACAGCATTTCCATGTGGGCTTACGATTCCAGTGAGACAGGGAGAGTAGGGGAAGAAGCTGGCATGGGCCCTTGGCTCCTTTACTACCTAGGACAGTGCTTGGCATGCCATAGGTGCTCATCGTGTGTATGTTGAGAAAAGAACTTGCCGAAGCAGCCCTATTCTCTATAGTTGTTTACTGAGGAGACAAAAGCAAGATACAGGGGATGCTATTCAATGAGAGAAACATACAAGGATCTCCTTTTTTTTTTTCGAAATGAAGTTTCTCTCTTGTCGCCTAGGTTGGAGCGCAGTGGTGCGATCTCAGCTCACTGCACCCTCTGACTCCCAGGTTCAAGCGATTCTCTTGCTTCAGCCTTCCAAGTAGCTAGGATTACGGGTGCCCGCCACCATGCCCAGCTGATCCTTTTGTGTTTTTAGTAGAGATAGGATTTCACCATGTTGGCCAGGCTGGTCTCGAACTCCTGACCTCAGGTGATCTGCCAAAGTGCTAGGATTGCAGGAGTGAGCCACCGGGCCCAGCCAATAAAAATCTGCTTTATTTCTCTCTTTCTAAACCTAAAAATTAGATATGCCATTGAGCTTTGTGAGAAACGGGATGAAAGAAGCATTACTTGAAGCAAGTAATCCATGCTTTATTGCCTCTACTTTAGGGGCAAGAAACCACTTTGGTGTTGTGCCTAAGAACGGGGACCCTGCGGACAGATTGCTTTGGATCAGTGTCCTCCCTCCATTACTTTGTAACCATCAGATCTAGGGCAAGTTACTTCACCTCTCTGTGCCTTGGCTCTTCATTTCTAAACTGATAACATTAACAGAGCCTATGTCCTAGGATTGCTGTGACAATTACATATAAATGAGTCAACATATATATAGCATGCAGAGCAATGCCAGGCACATAGCAAGTGCTATTTATGTTCTTCTTTCCTCCTCCTCCTCTTCCTCCTCCTTTTCTTACTTTGTGCCAGTCTTTGTACCAGACCCTTTATATAGATTGTCTTATTTCGCATACAATAGCCCTGTAATGTAAACCCTATTTTATTTATTTTATAATTTAGGGAACTGATTCTAAACAACATTAAGTAATTTGCTTAAGGTCGCGCATCTAGTGAGTGTTGCATACTGTGTCGCTTCCGTCTGTCTGACTTCGAGGCCTGTGCTCCTTGTAAGGTGAGAGGTTTGACATGTTCCCTGCTTGCCATCCTGGTGGCATTCTCTCAACCACCAAAGCTTACAGAAACATGCCACTCAGATTAGCTTCCACCGGACACTGACAGAGGAGCAATTACACCTCTGCCAAAGAAAGTTCTGAATGCCAGTAAGGGTTCTGGCTACTGTGGTATACTTAAAGGAAATGAATTTAGGAAGTTTTCATTAAGATTTCAAGGACAAGAAGAGGAAAATATGAAGCAGATGGAATAAATATTCTTCTACTTTGATTGGTAAGGCCAAAATTCCCTTTTGCTATCTCACGAAGATTGAGGTCCTGGGATTCAGGAATAGGATGCTTTGCTATTTGGTATTAAAAAGCAATAGAGCTCCAAATATATGCAATCAATCCCTCCCATCTTTCGGGAAACCTAAATCTAAGCTGCCTAGAATAGAGAGCCACTTGTCCTGTGAGTAAAGCCACTTTTATAAGATTTAACAGAGAACAGGAGCAGGAAAGAGAAAGACCAATGTAAGGCAGTTGCTAGAAGAACAGAATTGCTTTACAGTTCTGACTTCATAACCTCATTTTCCTGACCTGATAATTCTGAGATTAACTTCTCTGGGTGTATCTAGCAACTATTGCTTCTGTGAGGTGGTCACCAGGCCAGGCGACCTTTTAAGTTTAATGTATTAGAGCCAGCTGGGTGTTTGAGCCAGTCTAAGGAGGCTTGTGAATACTTGCAAGCTGTGTTTCTTTGCCTGGTGGCTTTTCAGTGCCACCTAAGCGTCTATACAGCTATTGTGTCTGACCTGCCCGGGGGATGGAAACATACAGTTGGAAGAGGAGGCAGTGGCTTTTTGTTTTTCTCCAGTAGATTTCTAAAACCTTTAAATGAAGTATTGCCTATATACAGAAAAGCACATAGATCATAAGTATATAGTCCAATGAGCTATCACAAAATGAATGTACCTGGGTAAGTGCCACTCAGGTTAAAGAATAGAGCACTTTCAGCACCCAAGAAACCCACTGAATATTCCCTCCAATTTATCATGCTCTTCCTTCTCTCCAAAGGTTACCACTGTCCTGACTTATAACACCATAGGTTAGCTTTATTTGTATTTGGGCCACATAGAATTAGAATCATACATTATATATTCTTTCAGGTCTGGCTACTTTCACTTACTGTTATATTTGAAAGTTTTATTAGATCTGCATGTAATAGGAATTCATGTATTTTCATAGCTGAATAGTTTTCCATTCTATAAATATACTGTGAATTATTTACCCATTCAATTGTCCATTTAATGGATATTTGGGTTGTTTAAAATGGGAGGTTATTCTGAATAATGCCGCCCCGAGCATTCTTATATATGCCTTTTGTGTACCTTTCTGTGGGAGTACATACCTGCAAGTGAAACTGCTGAGTCAGAAAGTACGCATAGAGCACTCAGCATCAGAGGAGACCTGCCAGAGGGTTTTCCAAAGTGGAAATATGCCAGTTTACACTTCCACCAATAGCGTGTATGTTCAAAATCCTTGCTAACATTTTGTATTGTCAGGCTTTTAAATTATGGTCAATCCAGTAGGTGTTAGTGCATGCATTGTGTTTTTTTTTTTATTTTCCTGAAGACTGATGAAGTTGAGTAACTTTGAAAATGTTAATTGGCAATTTGGCTACCTTTGGTGAAGTGTCTGAGCATGGCATGGGTTATTTGTTTTCCTTATTGATTTGCAGTTTTTGTATATTCTGGACATGCGTGATATGTGTTGCAAATAACTTCTTCCACTATGTCAATTGCCTCTTTGGTACTTTAATGGCATTTTGGGGTGAACAGAATGTCTTAACATTAAAGGGCCATAATGTATCTTTTCCTTTCTGATAGGACATTTTGTGATGATTTAAAAATCTTCTTAACCTAAGATCATGAAGATATTCTCCCATGTTAACTTCTAGAACAGGGTTTGGCAAACTATGGACTGTGATCCAAATCCATTCTGCCAACTGTTTTTATAAATAAAGTTTTATTGGGATAGAGTCATGCTCATTCATTTACACATCACCCATGATACTTTTGTGCTACAACAGACCTTATGGCACACAAAGCCCAGAATGTTTATTCTCTGGCTCTTTACAGAAAAGGTTTGCCAAAGCCTCTAGAAGATTTATTGTTTCACCTTTCACATTTGGAATTGATATTTGTGTATAGTGTGTGGTAAGGATCAAGATTTTTTTTTCTATATGAATATCTAATTAAACAAGTGTCATTTATTAAAAGATTATCTTTTCCCCATGATTCCCTATGTCATAAATCAAATCAAGTATACATATATGCATGGATCTGTTTCCAGGTTTTCAATACTTTTTATTGGTCAATTTTTCTGTTTCATGACCAATGCCACTCTGTTTTACTTGGTGCACTTTTAAAAATGAGCCTTGATATCTTCCCGGTTCATTTCTCATCAAGATTGTCTCTGTTACTGTTAAGACTTGACATATCTGTATTAGTTTTAGAATCAGCCTATCAATTTCCTCAAAACACCTTCCTGGGATTTAGATTGGCATTATATTGATTCTGTAGATCAATTTGGAGAGGTTGGACTTATTTACGATGATGATTCTTCCAGTTCATAAAAGTGATATATTTTTAATTTATTTAGATCTTCTCAATTTATTTCAATAATATTTAGACCTGCCTTTGATATCCTGTAGGTATTTTGATAGGTTTACCTCTAAGTATCTTTGACGCTACGATAATTTATGTCAACACTAGCTTTTGTGTAAAAAAAAAAAAACCTACTAACTAGTCACCTACTCATATGGTTTAGCTCTGTGTCCCAAACCAAATCTCATGGTAAACTGTAATCCCCATTGTTGTCGGAGGGGACTCGTGGGAGGTGATTGGCTCCTGGGGGCAGATTTTCCCCTTGTTATTCTCATGACAGTGAGTTCTCAGTGATGTAGTCGTTTAGAAGGGTATGGCACCTCCTCCTTCTTTCTCTTCCTCCTTCTCTGGCCATGTAAGATGTACCTCCTTCCTCTTCACCTTCCACTGGTAATTGTCAGTCTCCTGAGACCTCTGCAGCCATACTTCCCGTGCAGCCTGCAGAATCAGGAGCCAATTAAACCTCTTTTCTTTGTAAATCACCCAGTCTCAGGTAGCTCTTTATAGCAATGTGAAAACAGATAATACACCCAGCAAATGCCATGCTGTAGTGGAAATACTGTGGAGACCTAAAACAATATTACATGTTCTAAGAAATAAAAATTGTTGGGTGGTAAAGGGAAGTGACAAGCCTGGCAGAAAAAACATCACCACACAGAGCACATGCATATAAACATACTCACTTAAGTCTCTATCTCTTCTGTGGGTTGAGAATGCCTACTGGTATTGGCTCACATGGACTTGTTCTCTTAAGACGCCATGACAGAATGGAAAGAGTGTTGGTGGAATGTCAGGACTCCTGAATCCTAAGCTTGGTTCTTCACAGACTAGTGAAATTTCAGGCATAGCTCTACTTAACCTCCTTAGATCTCAGTCTTTACACCTCTAAAAACTGAATTGGCGCTAACATTGACTTGTAAATAAGGAAAGGGAACCATTTGGTTCCAGGTGAGTTTTGACATAGGGATGTCCTGGGTATGATTTGGGGGGGGGGCGGGGCCTGCCTGCAAAGAGATTTCTTAAAGAAAAGCAATCTCCCCACTAGTTTGTGAATACTTAGCAGTTTGACAGAAACAAATGTCTCTGAGAGAGGGGATCCCTGAGGTGAACAAGCAGAGGAATAACAGGTGCAAGAAGAGGTCACAAGGATCAGGCACAGGGGTCTCACCTGAAGTACGTTCAGAGGTGGAGGAGGTTCAGGAGAAAGCATGGAGGCAGAAGTGCAACGAAGCTGGCAGTGCCCATGCAGGGACTTCCCTTTGAATCGTGAAAATTTCACAGGAGAGATGACTGAGGATTCTGCCTTAAAAGTCTTTAAAGAAAGAGTTGCAATCAATGAACAAAAAGTGCTGCCATTTCTGTTTGTGTCTAACAGTGGTGATGAGGCGTGGGTAGAGCAGCAAAGGCTGTTTGTCAAAATCCATGGTCCTCCTCGCCTAGTAAAATATTCGTCCTGAAATCTCTCCTGATCTTTGATCTCTGATCTTTGCTGCCCAATCAGAGACTCCATTCCCAGCACACTGGTGCCTCTGGGTTGGGCCAGTAGAATATACAGAATTAATATTTGTTACCTCTGAACCGCTATGATTAAGAAGCATGTGTGCCTTCTCCATCTTTTTTTTCTCTTTCCACAGCTAGAACCTGAGGACTCCAAGTTCCCAGGAGATAGTGGAGCTGTGAGATGTAAGTAGCCTGTCTTAGCTTTGTGCTGCTACAACGGAATACCTGGGACTGGATAATTAATTAAAAACTGAAATTTATTTCTCATAGTTCTGGAGGCTGGAAAGTCCAAGATGGATGCACCAGCATGTTAATTGCTCAGTGAGGGTCTAGTCTCTGCTTCCAAGATGGTGCCTTCAATACTGCAACCTCTAGAGGGAAGAAGAGATGTGTCCTCACATGGTGGATGGCAGAAGGGCAAAAAGGGATGAACTTCTTCTATCAAGACCTATTATAAGGACATCTAATCTCACTCATGAGAGTGGAACCCTTATGTCCTAATCACCTCTTCAAAGCCCTACCTTTGAATACTATCACATTGGCAACACCTGAATTTTGGTTGGATACATTCAAGCCACAGCAGAGCTTTGATCCTTGAGTTATCTCATTGAGAAAAGTTGTGTGCCCACCAGGAATACTTGCATCAGACTGTTCTGTGGATGGGAAATAAAATTCTGCTGTGTTAAGTCACTAAAGTGTGAGGTTTATTTGTTACAGCAGCCAATGTTAACCTAAATAATGCAGTTTGTTTCTGAAACAATTCACAGTGTTGACAGTAAAGGAATAAAAGCACAATGTTGTTATATTACTGCCATTTCACCTAGGAAAAGAGAAAATGTGAAAAGAGGATCACTAAAAAAAAAAAAGTTTCCCCAAACTTTTTTAAGTCACTGGAGAATGTTCCCAATTTATATAAAAATAGGATGATAATGATGTCAACACATAATTTCTATGCCTAATAGATTTGCACTCCCCCAAGTTGCATTTTAATTTCCCTAAATTGGCTCATGACATATTCTTATGTGGGATTCAACATTTAGCAACAAATAAGACTTCCTGCTCTCTTGGCACTTCTTACTCCTCCCTTTACCCCACGCATCCATATCCCTGCTGCCTTCTCCTTCCCACAAAGCTCATTTTTGGCAAAAAGGTTTTTATAAACCACACATTTTAATGAATTAAGTGTAGTCCCACAATCACACTTACATTCTCCTACAGTCCCCTGACTTCCACACTCCTCCAGCTATGGGAATTTTCCATCACACCTCCAGAAAGGAAAAAAAAAATTGTCTATAAGTGGAAAAGTTATGCACAGAATGTGATGGTTCTCCCATTTTTCTTTTTCTTTCTTTTTTTTTTTAATGCAAGAAGGAAGATGGTTTTCAAACACTGCACGTCCTCTGAGAAACTAAAATATTCAGTGCTGTTTTTCTTTTGGCAGTAGCATAATTGGTTGTGATCATAAACCCACATAGTTCCTTTTATCCTTTTTAGTGGCAGCTTCACGGACTGTCTTCTACCGTGTTAAAGAAGAGGGTTGGGGTGTTTGACAGCAAAGAAATTTAGGAGACATTCAGAGCAAAAAGGAGCTTGTACATCATAATTTCCAACCTTCTTATTTTACTGCTGAGGATACTGAGGTTCATAGGTGGTTTAACTTGTGCAGAGTCATGGGGTTAGCCAATAGCTTCTGCATTGGTTGGCCAAGACCCAACTTGAACAATATCACATAAAGTTTCAATCACACAATCTTCTTGGATCACTGCAACCGCCGCATGATGGTACTGGAAGCACCTTCTGCTGGAGAAGTGGGAAGACGTAAGAATGCTCATCAGAGTGGCAGCTCTTGGAATTGAGTTCCTGATTACTGAGTCCATGTTCTCAACTCCACCTAGCAATTTTTTTCTATTATTTGTGGCGGCACCAACAAAGCATTAGGCACTTTGCCAGGGTCTGGAGTTACCTAGACAAAGGGCATAATCTGTGCTCTCCAAGAGCATACAGTTTAGTGAGGGCAGATATGATTCCCATCCAGTATGATCAATGCTTCCATCCTTTGCACTTGCCATGCAGTCATTTAAGAAGCAATGGTTGCATTTCCCAAGAAAAAACAGCAGTGGTAGCAGCAGCAGTGGCAGCAGCAGCAGCAGCGGCAGCCGATGGCTGACTCACCAAACGAGGAGGCACCAACAGCTTTGCCTCCAAACTAAGGAACATCTTACTCAAACTCCCTCCCACCCCTGATCACCACCTTTAGGCTTGGAACCAATAAAGGCTTTGGAAATGAAAGATAATGTGCTAATAGGATGTTAAAACAAAACCACTCTCACCACCCACCACCAGAGGTAGTTTGTGTAAAGGCGTTATTCCCCAGCCTCGCGCTTCATTTCATGACTCCAACTTGT
Organism: Cebus imitator; assembly: GCF_001604975.1. NCBI lineage: Eukaryota > Metazoa > Chordata > Mammalia > Primates > Cebidae > Cebus > Cebus imitator. The sequence continues at coordinate 1,467,371 of NW_016107336.1, forward strand.
GGCACTTAGCTTGGTTTGCAAGTGTTGCTTATCCAGAAAGCTCAGAGATTGCTTTTGGCAAAGGACTCGAAGTAGGCAGATCCAACCCCTCTCGCTGTCTCTTTCTTGTTGCCAAAACATAAGACTCTTAGTTTGATGGAAAACTAGTGTGAATTTTGCATCCAAGGAATAACCTGAGATTACAGTTAAAATTAAGTAGTAGAGGAAGGTTGAGAATTAGAAAAATTAAGATCTGGTCTTGAAAATTAATATTGTGTATACCATACATACTCTGTATACCATACTATTAATACTGTGTATTAATTGTAACTCTTGAACAAGGTTATTCACCACTTGGTTTTAGTTTTTTCATCTTTGAAACAAGAAGAGTGAACTAAATCTTTTCTAAAGTCTCCAACAATTCTGGCACTACATACATTCATAATTTTGTTATTTAATTTTAGAGAATATTTATTGAGTTCAGTTACCATTAGTTATGTGCCAGTCACTGTGATACACACTGGAAAAAGAGGTGAGAGGCCCAACTCCCTTTCACATAGCAGAAAGACTAGCTAGGGAGTGGAGTAGTTAAAATTTAGCAGGAGGCATGGGGTTGAAGAAGTGTGTACAGGAAGCTGTGGTGGACAGCTGGGCACCTCCAGATTCACTTGATCTTTCTCCGCTGATAGGAATCAGAACATGCCAGTCTAATATAGGCAACTTTAATGTATTGATTGTTTTGAGCTGAATGAACAACAGATGTAGGAAAGGCTCTCTGATCTCTTTCTACGCAAAAGCTGGCACAGATTTCCTACAAGAGAGTTGCCTGCCCTTCCCTTTACCAAGAAGAAGAGAACATTCTTATTACTGAACACAGAGAGTCAATGTCAAGATGAATCTGTACAAACAAACCTACTAAAATAAGCTTTATCTTTCACTAGTTTCCCCAGTATTTCCTAGTCACTTTCACATAGTCTGCTACTCCAGCCCAAACTCCTTTTGCTTCTGTGTTGTCACATCTCCACAGTTGATTATTCTTTGTTCAAATGGTATACACCTGGTCAGGCCTCTTCATTTCTTCTTTCTATGAAGGCTTCTGTGCCATGCAAAAATATTAACATCAAATAAAATGTATACACTTTTCTCCTGTTAATCTGTCCTTTGTCAGTTTAATTCTGACAAAGGCCCAGCTGCAGAACCTAAGAGGGTAGAGGACAAATCGTTCCTCCCTTACACCACCTTTGCTCTTCCCTGGGAGATTGGTCTACATGGACCACGTCAACAAGACTCCTGGGCCATATGGTTTCTCATTGGATTCCACTGATGGACAGCACTTTAGGAGATTGGGGGAGAGAGGAGAGGCAGCTCTGGAGTATTTCTTTCTCTCCCTGGGAGGATGACTTCATCAAATGTCACTGCTCATCCCAAACTCACCTACTATCTCCCTTACTTTCTCCCTTATCACCTATGAATAATGAGAGCACCACTGCTGCTGCTAGTCCAGAGTGTCTAACCAGTTCCTGCAGCGTCACTTAACTACACCCACAACTTTATAATTAGTTCCTTGTAAATAAATTTTCCTCATATTTAGATTGATCAGAGGGTGTCATCTGTTTTCTGTTGAGACCCTGGATGGTGTAGGCATGAAACATGCTTTTGAGACGTGTGTATATTGGAGGTAGAGAAGGAGCAGTTAGTTAAAGGGAAAGAAGGGGCAGGAGAAGGGGGAAAGTGTCTCAGAGGAAAACAGAGCTAAATCTTGAAAGATGTACTGAAAAAACACAATGTCTTGAAAGAAATAAGGAGAAAGGAGAAATAATTTTAGAGAGAAGCACGTGGAAGCTCAGAGGCTTGAAAGTGTCCCGGGGAAGGTGCAAATGTTCAAGGTGACTGCAGGGAAGGACTGGCAGGTGGGAGGATGGTAGGCGATGAGGCTGGAGGGGAGGTAAGGGAGAGATTATGAAGGACTCTGTGTTCCGTGAATGAGTTTGGGTTCTATCCTGAAGACAATGGGAAATTATTGAAAGATTTTTAAGCAGAAAAGTAACAAAATCTGGTTGGAATGTCGAAAGATCCCTCTGGTATGTAGTGTGGGAAGAAGCAGAACTGGAAACAGGTTGACATGTTTTTTCAATGACCAAGGCAAGAATCAGCGACAATATGAAATTTTGCAGTGATGGTAGGGCAGCAGGAGGTATGTATGGAAACTATTGAGGAACAGAGAGAATTTGGTGATAAATTTGGTACAGTGGTAAGTCTGAAATGATGCCCAGATGCTTGGGTTGGGCCAGTTAATAGACGGTGGAATCATTCATAAACAGAGGGGATCCTACAGGGAGAACTGTATTAGTCTGTTCTCATATAAAAAAAATACCGGAAACTGGGTAATTTATATTTAAAAAAAAAAAAGAGGTTTAACTGCCTCACAGTTCCACAGGCTATATAGGAAGCATGACGGCATCTGCTTCTGGGGAGGCCTCAGGAAACTTACAGTCGTGGTAGAAGGCAGAGAGGGAGACAACACTACATGGCCAGAGCAGGAGAAAGAGAAAAAGAGGGAAGAGGAGCTACACACTTTTAAACAACCAGATCTCATGATAACTCACTCACCCACTATCACGGAAACAGCACTGAGGGGGTGGTGTAATCTGTCCATGAGCACTCTGCCTCCATGATCCAGTCACCTCCCAACGGGCCCTACCTCCAACTCTGGGGGTTAGAATGCAACATAAGATTTGATGGGGACACAGGTTCAAGCCATATCAAGAACCAGACTCAATTCATTCTTCATTAGGTTTTTTTTTCCAGTACCCGCAGGAACTCCCCAGATCACTGGCTTTTTTTCAGCATTCAGCTTGCATATTGCCTTTTAATGGCCTCTGCTGTTATGACCCAGCAAGTGGGGATGAAAGCAGTTCCCTCTTCATACGTAAGAATTAATGAGTGATACATGCACAGTTCCAGGCACAGAGTAAACATTGAATAGAGGTTACTATGAAAACCAGGGTGTAAACTCCATCCAAAATATGGTTCTAAAACACTGAATCCTTTCTAAGTGCCTGCTTTGTGCCTTTTATTGTTTAGTCCTTATGTGGGGAACTGCCAAAAAGCTGTGAGAAGGACTTTTGCTATTTAAATAATTTCTTCTCTTTCTTTGTATTCTTCTCCATTTCTTTTTCTATTCTCCCCTCTTCTCCTCCTCTTTCTCCTCCTTCATTTTCTTTGGTTTTCTTTTCCCTATATGCATACAGCTTTTGTCTCGGAGAAAAAAAAGTCTAGAGAGCTAGATTTTTAGAGAGCATTAAAAAAAAAACTTGTCTGAATTATTGATTCATAGCTTTATAACCACCCAGTATAGTAAGGACATTTATAGATTTCATGAGCTGTTTAATATCTATTTGTGGAGCACCACCATGTGCAATCATCTTGGACTCATTATGTTTCTTTGGCTGCCCAATGAGTCATAATGAGCCTCTGAAAAATGTAGAATAATGGTTTAGAACTAGAGGGAATGAAATAACAGTCAAAGTCAAATATAAAATTATTAGTACATGTAGTCTGTGAGAGCAATCAAGACAAGGAAGGGATAGAGGGCCTATTATTACATACACATGTGTGCACACGAATGTGCATGCACAAACTTTAAACGGTTTGCACTAAAGGGGGAGGTAGCTGGGGAGTCCTATGAAGAAGCTTCTTAAAAGTGATGGGTTGCAGACCTATTTTCCATTAAGATTCAAGCACGTGGGGGTAGGGAGCTCAAATTATGGGGAGGAAATCGAAAAGCCAATGGAGACCCTTCTGAGAAGATGAAGCCCTATACTGAGAGGATAAAAGAGACTTTATTCTCCAGCAGTTAACATGAAGAGGAAGAGATCATTTCTAAACAGGGCACAAGAAATAGCTTCATTTTTCCCTATTAACCTCTGTTCCTCCAAAGAAAGCCAGTTGAAGCAAGCAGGACAAAAGAATTCTACGTAAGCACGGTGAAGAATACCTTCTGTGATGGGACCCATATTTTGAAAAAATATTAATGTAATTTTCTCTTTCAGTTTTGCAAGTATGGGTCTTTATTTCTAATTGGTTCCAAGGTCATCAGCCGAGAGGTCTGTGGGTGTGTCCTACTGTATGCAAAGGGAAAGAAAGAGTGATATTCAGCATTCAATATTTAAAATAGGATTGCAAGCAAGATAATAGTCTTGAAAGAAGACTTTTTATTCTGAGACCCATCTGAATTGGTTTATCTCCTCCTTTGGCCTATGTACTCAATTCTTATCATTTTATGTTGTCTCTGCATCCATTTTGAATAGAGATTGGACTTTCTCATACAGAAGCAGGGCTTTATCTTCTTTGACACAGTTTCCGGTTTTCTGCCTCCTCCCAGTTCCTCAACCTGGGTAATCCAGATATCTGCCCTATACAACTCCTTTCCCCTGGCAACCACCTCCCTAGGCAACAGTTAGACACAGCCTGCTTGACTTGCCTCACTGATCTCCACACCCCATGTGGACTGCACAGATGTGCCCCAATGACCACTTCTCACTCACAGCACAACTCCATGGAATTCACGTCTGCTTGCTCTAAACCCACCAGTTAAAACTCCCCAAGGAAACCTGCTTAGGTAATGCCCTGGACCCCAGTAAAGGCTTTGATCTTCAGGTTTTTCTCTCTTCCTTGCTCTCTTCCCACTGGGTGAGGACGTATGTCTCTGATGGCTCCTCTGTCCCATTGGCCCTGCAAAGCATGCTGCCCTCCTTTCTCTGGGATCTGTAAATAGCAACTGCTTCTGGTATTTCATGTGTTTTATGGAGTTGCCTCCTCTGTGTCTCACCTGACCAACACACCTGAACCTAACTTCTTTCCAAGTCATGGCTCTCCTAGAGAATGGCTATCTTGGCAGGAATAAACGGGACACAGTCCAGATAAGAGCCACAAGGGGATCTGCCAGTATAAACAAGTTTCCTGTGAGAGGGACACCTGGTTGCAGGTCGAATACTCAGGCATGAGGCTGTCCACCAAGATAAAGAAGCACCCCATGAAAGGCACACTGTAAACATTTACAAGAAAATCCTGGAGCCCTGTCAAGTCAGCACTAGAGTTTATATTCACTGTATAGAGAGAGACCTTAAGAACAAATTAGAACTACAGCAGCCTGTATTCGGCACCAACAGGAATCACCTAGATCTACAAGTTTCCCTGCAGGGTAGAAAAGTGATTCTTTTGGAGACAACAGGTAGGCCATGACGCTTGCTGGCCCATGAGTAGAGGAGATACCACGGAAGAAGACAGGCAAGCCCTGCTCTTCCCGTCCCAGGAGATGATGAGAGGAAAAACGTGAGAGTGAAGAGGAGGGGGCTGATTTAGGACTATCCAAAAGGAGTTACTGCAAACACCGAAGAGGCACTGAGACAAAATAGAGAAGCCTTGTCAAGGGGATGGAGTGGGGTTGGGAAGAGAGTCTAGTCTGCCCTTCTGGAAGACTCCATCAGTTGCTATCTGGTAATGAGAGACTGAATATACAAATGGACAACGACCAGAATATACTTAAAAATAGAACTCCGACCCACAATCTGCAGGAACCTGCCCACCTTAGCTACATAACACCCACCCCCGCCCCCGCCATCTACAATAACCAGCCTAGAAAACCAGCCTGCCTGGATTAGACTTGCAGGAAGCCAGATTGCTGTTTCTAGTAACAATCAATGAAGCTGAACAGTAACTTCTGTAATCATCTGCAAAAAATGACCAGAACTTTATGAATGATGGACAGCTTCTCTAATGTATGTCCATGCTTCCAATGTAGGGCCAACCAAAGCAAGGCAAATATTCACCCCTAAGGAATCAGATAGGCTGCCCCCACTCCTAGTGAGCCAGCCACCTCCAGCTTCCCATGCCAACAGCCTCCAATCAGCACATACCTGGAGCCTTCCCTTCATCCCACCCTAAAGTTCCTCCACTCCTCTGCCTGCTTTTTCATTGCTGCCAAAAGTGACAGTGGCAGACTCCCTTGCTATAGAAAGCTCTGAATAAATAGCCTTTGCTTTTCTCATTTGGTTGGTCTTCGTTTATTTCTATAGTAGAGAAGCTAAGAATAGAGTCAGTTGGTCTAACATGAGGGCCTCTATGTCAGGAAATAGATTGTCTAGGCTGGAGAATTGAATGAGGAATCAGAGTGTGTTACAAATGGCTATTGCTGAGGGAAGATCAAGTTACCCAGAGAGAACTGTCAGGCCTGACCAAGAGAGAGGAACTGGAACAAGTATTATCCTGGCTGTGAACTTGAGCTATGAACTCCGGTGGGGTAAGTAGCAAGCAAGTGATTCCAGGAGCCAGGCCCTGGACCTTGACCTGCCTATTCTTCCTTCTAAAAGAAGACACGTAAGTCACATTCCTTCCCCTGCATACCAAGAAAGCATCTGGGAGAGGAGCTGCAGAGAAGAGTAGACGTGTGAAAAATTGGAGTAATGGGCATTTTTACTTAAAGAGGCATAGAGGCTGGGTATTTGTTAAAGGGGCTGTTTAAATGACTGCATCATCAGCTGTTATTGCTGTTATTTCCCCACTAACTAGCTCACCCATAAAAGCATATCAGTTATAAGAAAAATATTAAAGCCATATTTTTTCTTCATGTTTAAGTTGTAATTAAGCAGATTTTGTAATTTCATAAGAACTGAAATTAACATATTTTCTTGTTCCTGTGCTAAACAATTCTGGAATAAAGAATAGTTTCCTGGTTTTCAGTTGAGCAATGCTGAGATCAGGCAAAAACAACTGGCCTCTTTACTCCAGTGAATACCTGCTCCTGGAAAATAAGACTGGAACTGCTGAAATATCTGACTTATCAGGTCTAACAGGTTACTCATCCAAACTCACTTTTATATTCTCACCTTGTGGTGCCTACCAATCCAAAGCTATTGCACTATAAATTCTGCCCAATCCCAACCAGTTCCCTGCCTTTCAAGACCCACTTAAGAATCACTCAGCCTGGGCTCTAAAACCCCAAAAAATCCTCCCCTGACTTCTCTCTTCTGAGATACTACTAGATTCTGTATCTAGATCAAGCTGATATTCTCTTACTGCAGTAAGTCTATAAAAACCTAGCTTTGCTTAACCAACATTTTTTTTTTCTGGTGGTCTTTTTGGATACCCCATAGCCAGTGCCATTATGCTTTAAATTGTGTGTTCTGGCTATGGAATGCTAGGGGAAAACAGCCACAGGCAACAAATTAATCACATAGCTACAGGAAATGGATGAATTCTTTCTGAGCAAAAGTGACTACAACCCGGGAGACACAACGTTAGAAGTATACATCTAGGAGAAGCCACAGACACCTATCCTAGTAGAAAAGACACAAGGCATATAGCTTCTGTACACGGAGGAGAGCAATCATACCACTTCTATTTTCAGTCATTTCCTGTACACACAAAAAGCAACAATTTAATTTAAGAAGAAAACTATACAAAAGGACATATACAGTCTACATAAATGTATGCACAGATATGAAGCATAGTTGGGATCATGCAAGTTCAGGGGTTCTTTTTCCATACCTTGTATTAAATTCACTTAGTATTTAGAGAAGATGACATGGTTTGGCTGTGTCCCCACCCAAACCTCATTTGCATTATAGCTCCCATAATCCCCACGTGTCATAGGGGGACCTGGTGGGAGGTAATTGAATAATGGGAATGGGTTTTTTCCCATCCTGTTCTCATGATAGTAAATAAGTCTCATGAAATCTGATGGTTTATAAAGGGCAGTTCCCCTGCACACACTCTCTTGCCTACCACCACGTAAGACCTGCCTTTGCTTCTCCTTTGCCTTCCACCGTGATTGTGAGGCTTCCCCACCCATGTGGAACTCTAAGTCCATTAATCCTCTTTTGCTTTATAAATTACCCAGTCTTGGGTATTTCTTTATAGCAATATGAAAATGGACTAATAGAGAAGAAAAGGAAGAAGAAGGAGGAGGAGGATGAGAAGAAGAAGGCCCAGAGTTTCCTAAGACTCCTGTGGACCAGATAACTTGATGTTCTCCTTTTCAGAGCCCTCACATAGAAAAGCTAAAAGAATAGGACTATGGATATGGAAAAAGCTTGACAAGAGTACATGCCCAATGTTTCCTGCTTAATATGTTCACTTTGCACACCCACTTAGCATAGTCCCTTCCCATGGCCCCAGGGGCTGTGCTTCAGGTTGCCCACATAAGCATTTCTATTGTATCCTGACACTGAGCATCAATTCCTCAGGTACCTCAATCTGCGATTCTCATCCATGTCATCCTCAACACCTCATGCTTCATTCCCTCTCCTTGGCTGACAGTGAGAACTTGGAGGGCACTTGCTTCTATAGTTAGTCATCAGATGAGAGTTGGCTGAATCTTGGAAGCAGCTAGAACATTTGCTCAGCACCACCTCAGATGAGCTGTCATCTCCCTGCTGTCGGTTATGATTGCACTGCCCTGGTTTCTTGGGCTGCCACTGCCTCGTGTCAGGCCCCCTCAAAGACCTTGGCCTTCACAGCAGCTGGTATGTCTTGCTCTCTGCACAGACTGACTGCCCACCTGGGAGGCCCAAGAGAAACCAAACTCTCCAGCGTGATTCAGCAAAAGAACTGGGTTACTGTTGCTGGCAGATACCATCCTGTTTCTGCTTTTCTCCTCATACAGCTGTGACTAGCCCAGAAAGTCATTTTCTGCCCCCAAACATCTGTTCTCCAAACAACTCTTTGTCAGTCCTCCCACCCTCTAGATCTTCATATTTCATAATTGTAGTACCATCTTGTTACAGCAAAGTTGGCTGAAAGAAGTATGATTATGTAAGTTGGAGGACAAAAAGATTTTTCATGGGAAACAAATATTTAAATTTAAGTTCTTAAAAGTTAAAAAAAAATACTTTTCTTTAGAGATGGGGTCTTGCTCTGTTGCCTGGGCTCAAATGATTCTCCAGAGTAACTGGGACTACAGGAATGAGCCACTTCATTTGGTTCTAAAAAAGGTTGTTGTTGTTGTTTTTGGTGAGAAAATATTGTACTTATTTTATGTAACTTCATCGCACTGAAACAGTTGGTGGAAATTACAGAAATGGAACTCTTTGCTGTAACAAGGGAGTACTTGTGATAGCTCTTGGTTATAGCCGCTGCACATATTAAATGAACAAATCTACCGTACCTGTAAAGTTTCTAGATTTCAGTGCAGATCATTTCTGGTGTTCTCTTTGTGAACATCTGTCAAGCTTATGACCTATATACTTTTTTGTATGTATGTTATTTTTCAGTAAAAAGTGCAAAAAATGAGCAGGCCCATCCCTTCATGCATGTGTGTCCTATTGGTGAGGCTTTTGAAGCAGAGACCAAATGACATCTTATTTGGACAATCATAGGAGAGTCACACCTAGGACAGAAAGCTGGATAGCACCTCAGTTTCTTTAGACTTCATAATGATTCTGTTTTCTGTTTCTTCCTGAGATTGAGAATCAGCACAGCGTACAGGCTCCTGCCGCCAAAATCAACCCTTGAGAAACCGTAGAAGCAAGAGGGAAAGATGAATTCCAGGAACTGACAACACTTGCAACCACACCAAACCTTGGGAAACCTCTGGAGTGACAGCAGCTTGTCTTGTCTGGCGTGGGGCAGGGGACATAGTGGCTTCAGCTGGGGGCTGGGAGAAGAGGCCCAAAGTCGCCTTGGAAGAAGAGGTTGGAGGTAAGCTTTACAAATTCTGCTCTGGTGTCCCCACATCTCCTCCAGCCAGGAGTTGCCTGAGGACAAGCTTTGACTGCGCCAGCACAGAAATGGCTACAGTAGCTTGGTGCCACTGTCCTGTTGTCTGAGGGCGTAGGGCTGGGGCAGCGCTCATATCTGGCAGAAGAAACCCTGATGGAAGGGGAGTTAAAAATAGAGGATGTTCAGCAGCTGCACTTAGGCTACCCCTCTTCCCTTCATCCTCAGCCCCCAGGCTGGCGGGTGACCACCTTGGAGATGGCCACCTACATGTGCTAAATCACTCGAAGGATTTCAAGTTAAACCTCCCCAGAGAGGTTTCTGGTGAGTGATGGACAGTGTTTTGGGTGGCTGGGCTCCCACCCTGGCCTGGAGCTTATGCCCTGATGCTCCTGTGACCCTCTGGGATGCACAGCACTGGAACCCCTAAATGGTATTCCGGGGGACTGCAAGTTCATCTGGGCACAACCATGCTCCTGCTGAAAAGGGCCACAGACTGTGCAGAAGTATTGCAAGAGTGGGGATTCAAACGGATTCTGATTAATGTGAGTGAAGAAATAAGGGAAGGTAATATCAATATAAAATACTGGGGGGCGGGGCTTAGCTCCCTTAGTGGTGGTTGGAGTGAAGGGAGGATGAACCATAGACCAGAGGGCAGTTCCCTTAGCCCCAGGCAGCAGTCACAGCTCACTTAATTTGCACAAAGTATACAGAGGGAGCTTGACCTCTTGCTCAAGAAAGAAAAAAAATACAGCTGGAGCTGGGACTGGGAGGGAGAGAAGGGGCTCTCTTCTGCATAGGCGGCTGTTTGCATTGCGTTGGAGTCCTCTGCCTGTACCTCCATCTGCCCTGGTGTGATAACATTTCACGATGAGAGCTGAAGAGGTGGCTCCCTCCTGCAGAGGTGCATGACTTGGCTGGAGTGTTTTGCTTCTCTGGCACACATTTTCTCTTTTCAAGTTAGCTGAGCTCACACATCCCCCTTGCTTGTTTGCAAAGTCCATATGGGAGATGAAGGCGAGGCGGTCTGATTAAGGGCAGAAGGAGGGGGTGAAGAGGAGGAAATGTGGGAGCTGGAATGCCTGGCCAGATCGAGCCTTCCTCAAATTAGGTCACTGTTTATATAAAAAGTTAAAATTAAACCAAGGACTGTCTTCCAAGGTTTCTGACTCTGGACATGGCTCCATGCAGCATCCTGGAATGCAGTGCAATAAACATCACAGAGCACATGACGTCACATGGAGGGAGAAGCCAGGGAATGTCACTAGCAACGAATCCCAGGCTCTACACAATTAGGCTGGAGACAGGCAACATCCTTTTTCTCTCCGACTCTTTCCTCTAGGATTTCCTGCTGGCTTTTTCTGTTCTTCTAATTCTCACATTTTTATCCATGAGGCAACCATGTGCCCTCAGTGCTACCACACACACAGGGGGCTCTAGGTTTCCATTTGGCCAATAGCATAAAGCTCTTCAACAAAGCTTTGACCTTCCTTCTCCTTTTGACAAATTGCTACGACCTTACCCTCCCACAGTGATTCCTCAACATGAAACAGCAAGGTAGGTTTCGTTATCACCAAACCGCAGATGGAAAAAGGAGGCTCAGAGACGTTTAAGGACTTCCCAAATATCACAGAGCAGGAGAGCGACTGAGAGGCACTCAAAGCAAGGTGGTCTGGGAGCTTCCCAGGATACCATGCCACCCTTCTGACTGCCCCTGTCCTGGCACAACTCCATAGGCTTGCCATGTTTAAGTGGCAATTAGAAGGGATGCTCCATGAGGGAAGGGACTCTGGCATATGCCTTAATGCACCTGTGGTGTCCAGCCCAGTGCTTGCTACATCATAGACATTCCAAAGTCTGTGCTCAGTGAAGATCCTTATGCATGCCCATTAGCCATGTGTTTGACTTTTTCCCTTGTAGCCTGGAAGGTCTTTGAAGGCCTGGATTATGATTTTTCTTTAATATAGGGCCAAGTCAATAACCTCAACCTCTGCCTCCATGGGATCTTAATCTTATGCCCAACTTAACTGATGAGCCCACTCAATCCACCAAGCAGCATTCTTTATACAGCTTCCCCAGTGTCACAAATCTATCCCTTCATGCCTGGGCATTGTTGACTCCATTGTTGACATCCTGTCTCAGCAGCTCCATCTGGTAGTCAGACTCCTCTTCCCTGCTTGAATTCTATATCTATGTTTTTAAATAAGCCAGAAAACGCTCACCCCGCCAGCTCCAAATTAGTTCTTCTTTTCATGCCTTTTCTGTTTCCTGGCTCCATGCCACAGTCTCCCTCCATTAGAATTAAGAAATGGTGCTCAGAGAGTCATATGTCTTCACCTAGTTAGCACCTCTCTTTTGGGACAGCTTCTCTGAGGGTGGCTCCCACACATGCCAGCCTTTTCTCCAGTTCCTAGGTTGTCAGCGTCAGGGGCAGGGAGGAGCATGTGTGAGGATGGGCGTGGTGGGGGAGGGGAGGGGAAGGTGCAGAACATTGTTATACGAGGCACTCTGTTGTGGTGATTGAAGGAAGCAGTTTCTTGGCCATGTGTCCAGGATGTGCTTTAAGGGAGCCAAGATGGATCATTCATATCTTATGAAGAGTTGTATTTGGAATCTTTAAATAAATAAGAAACGCTTGTCTCTCCTTATCTAACTCTCCATTTGTCTTTTTTTAAATCCTAAGCTTCATAAATATACCTGGAATTAAATCACCCCAAGTCACGGTTCCATAAAAGTCATTAGCCAGCAGAACCTCTCCCTCTGGGGCCACCTTTTTCTGGGAAGCTTCCTCAGTCCTGCCCTTCCTCCTCCCCCCACCCCCCACCCTACTGTACTCCCCACTCCCCCAAGGGGTCCTTTACAGCAGTTAGCACACTACGCTGGGGGTGAGATGAGCTCCCTCGTCTATCTCCCATTCCCTGTCTTTGCTATTCACACAGAGCCTGGCACATAACACAAAGTCAACAAAAGACTGTTGAGGGAATTAATAAATGAGTAAAATTTTCTTGACATTTAGTTTGAATGTTTATTCTCAGATTTCAACATAGGATTATCCCACAAGTACCACAAAAGCAGAAATTTCTTGAGAGGTATCTCATATGTGATTATTGAATTATTTTCTAGATTTTAATATATTCTGCTTTTGCATTCTTCCTGTTTCAGTTGCCTATTACTTGGTAACAATCTCCTCCCATTATTTAAAAGTTGATTGTTGACATGGCTCAGCTGGCAGTTCTTCAGCACCAAAGTGCAATAGCTCAGGTCCAGATGCATTTACCTGGAAGTTCACTGGGGCTTACACATCCTTGAAAGCCTCTTATTCTGTGGGGAGTCTTTCTCTATGTGGTTGCTCATCATTCAGTGATCTAGCCCAAACTTCTTTATAGAATGGCAGATAGCTTCTAAGAGGAAGCATTTTAAGAGGACAAGCCCCCAATGTGCAAACGCTTATCCAGCTTCTGTTCAGTCACACTTGCTGCCGTTCCATTGGCCAAAGCAAGTTTCATGGCCACGTCCTGTATCAATGTAGAAGGGATCATGCAAAGGCATATAATAGTCTACCACTGTTACAGAACCCAAGTGGGTCTCTTTCACCACCCTGCTTGTCTGAGGGCATGGGGGTAGAAAGCGAAACACTGAAGAGCTGAATTTTTGTAGAAAGAAAGGGTTATTGCAGGGCAGCCAAACAAGAAGATAGGAGGTGGGTTCAAATCTATCTCCTCATCTCAGTTCACAAGTAGTATATTTAAGGACAGCGGTTTTAAGAGGAGGATTTTGGGGGTGGTTAATGACTGGGGGAAAGAAAAGAGAAGCTAGGAAATTCTTTTGGGCATGCAATTATCTTTCACAGGTCAAGTGTGTAAATTCAGAGGTTGGGGATTGGTATGAAACATGTGTTGGAAATTTGGGCTGTGATGTTAGAGGTTACCCAGCCAGCAAGCTAATCTCCTTTGCACAAGCTCAAGTCAGCCATATTGGTTCTGGCTGGTTTCAACTGGCTCTGTGGTTCAGTAAGTGGACATCCCATAAACAAGCTCATAAATTTTGTTAATCACCAAAATCCCTTTTAGCCCTGTTCTTGGGTCCGTTTAATCCTGTGAGGCACAGTTTTATCACACCTCCTATACCTTCCTATTTCCTTGTCACACATTTTAACGGTTCTGGTGAGGCTTGTAGATTGACTCCCTTATCTTGAGTTGATTAATAACAGACCAATATTGAACACTGATTAGATGCCAAGTGCCCTGAAGTGATAGGAAATACGCTCCCTGCCTCAAAGACAATATATATCTTATTTGGGAACTTACAATATACAGCTTTAAAAAGATCTTAAGCCATCTACCAGTGCTGTTTTATGCGTATCATATAAATATGAGTCACTGAAGCCACCGAAGTAAGCACAGTGAAAATTTTAATGGTCAGAGTTGCTATGTGATCTAGGTTACCACCTCTATTCCTGTCCGGATAAGCTTGTTGTCTATTGATACCAATTCTAAGAAACAGAACCCCAGTAATCCCTTAGGAAAAAAAAGGAAATCCCATGAACGAAACATAGTTGTAGCCCTTGTGATGGCAGCAGTGGGCTGTCTGGAGCAGCCGCTGAAACCACACTAGCTGCAGCTGGGAGGTGCGGCAGGGGCTACAGAAGTTCTGTGGGGCTGGTGGGAGCCTTCCAAGTTGGAGTGGGAGCTCCCCAGGTGCCACTGCAGCCACCCAAGCCATAACCTGGGCATCCCTGTGTTCAAAGCCTGCTCTCCTGGGTGCAGCTGTAGCCACCCAAGTTGTGGCTGTAGACCTGGACCTCTTGCTCCACAGAGCAGACAGGATCCCAAGCCTCCTGGGTGCTATTGCAGCTGCCCAAGTCAGGGCTCTGGCCCCAGTCTCCCTGTGCCCTTGGGGCCTGGGAAGAACCACCCCCTTGCACCCTCGCAGGCTTGGAAGTGCCTACTTTTGTTGCCTGGCTTCTCTGTCAGCACCTGCTCCAATCTTGGAGCAATGTGGGGCCAAGCCTAGGTGTTGTTGCAGCCCAGCCTGAAGTGCACAAACTCAGGGCAGCACCGACACACCAGCCCCCTGTCACCTTGGCCCTCTCTGGACTTTGGGTGCCAAAAGCCACAGGAGAAAGGTCAAGGTGGGGCTGAGGACAGCCTGGCACTGGCCTGCAGGTGCCCCTCGGCATGAGCAACCTGGACACCATGGAGGGCAGCAGGAGGCAGACAGGATCCTGGGCAGAAGAGGGTGGGTCCCTGATGAGGCCCCACTTTTAGGCCAGGGAGGGCCTGAAGGCTGGGGGCTGGGCTGCCAGTCTGGCAGACCAGAATGGGAACTTGTGGTGCCTTTTCTCGGCCCACGTATGGCCACTGTGGAACAATTGGCATGTAATTCCTCCCCTCCGAGGCCCATAAAGCCCTGGGCTCAGCCAGAGCTGAGCAGACATTGGGACAATCAGCTGCAGAGAGGAGCTACCTACTCCAGGGCCTCCTCTCTGCTGAGAGCTGCAGATGTCCAGATGAGTAGCTGCAGAGATCACAGAAAGACAACATTGGGATGACCTGCCTTCAGGGAGGAGCCACTTACTCTTCTACTCTGTTGAGAGCTGCAGACAATGGGAGGACCAGCGACAAAGAGGAGCTACCCTCTATGCTGATAGCTGAACATTTTTCAAGACAACTTGCCTAGCAGAGAGGAGCTACTCTCTCTGCTAGGGGCTGAACACTCACTGGGACACCCTGGCTGTGGAAAGGAGCTATCTCCTGTGGGTTTCCTCTGAGCTGCTCTATCATTCAATAAAGTTCCTCTTCATTGTGCTCACCCTCCACTTGTCTGCATACCTCATTCTTCCTGGTTGCAGGACAAGAATTTGGGACCCATCAAATGGCAAGGCTAAAAGAGCTGCCACACTAACAGGGCTGAGACATAACGCCTTGCTTTTCGCATTGTGGACAAAGAGAAGGAAAGAAGAACTGTGGCCCTTTGGGGATCCCAGACCTGGGAGCTGCCTGAGCCAGGGCTGTGACCTCCTCTTTGGGGCCACACAGTTCCTGGTATCTCCAAACTTCTGGGTGCCACTGTGTTTCCAGGTGCCAACCCTGGAAGCTGCTTGTGATGCACATGGTCCAGTTGCAGCTCTGCAGAGAGCCGTCACCCGTGCTGGCACCTGGAGCTGCCTGCCCTGCTGCAGCAGCTGGCATGTCCAACTGTACAGTGGCTAGACCCCACACTTGCTCACACACCCCTTGCCACTCCACACAGTTTCCCTTGGCAGGCATGGGATCCAAGCCAGTAGCATGAGCTGAGTGCAGCCCGTCAGGATGAGTGGGCAGAACAAACCCAGTGGGCCAGAGCAAAACTCAGGCAAAGGTGCCATCAGCCTCAGAGGTTTCTGGCCACTAAAGTGACACACCAAAGATCCTGTAACACTTGTATGGCAAGCTTTTTATCATGATTATCACAATTTATATAGTTATTTCGTTTATCTTTTAGCTTTGTTGCTCTTAATCACTCACCTAAATAATTATCCAAAGCTATTTGGAAGGAGGAGGGTGCACAGCCTTCTCATGGAAGGCAGTGGTTCTCATAGTGCAGCCCCTTAACCAGCAGCACCTTGGAAGTTAGAAATGCATATTCTCAGGCCCTCCACCCTCCTATTGCATCAGAACCTCTGGGTGTAGGGCCCAGCAATCTGTGTCTTAACAGCCCTCAATGAATCTGATGCACAACTAAGTCTGAGAGGCACTGATTTGGGGGCCACATGATTAAGCCGTGATTGTTACTGAGGTGACTCAGCTATAGCAGGTCACTCTAATTACCTGGGATGTCTGCTCACATACCTGCTGCCAAGTCAGTGCTGCAGCGGCTGTCCTAAAAAGCATTGAGGGATGAAATGGGATACTTTTGGTAAAATCACCCAATTTCTCAGAGGGAAGAAAACTCTCCAGGGAATTGCTACTGCAGAGATTTGGCACACTATATGCACTAATTTAGACATACCAATTGAAAAATTCTTTTTATTTTTTTCTATCGACATTGCATACAAATTCTCTAGAATTTCAAGTACAAGTATCTGCTAGAGGAACTCTTTGGTGGAGTGTCTACTATTACTCTATTTTCTTTTCATTTTCCTACCACATCCTGAGCAAGAATGGCAGATGAGATATAAAAAAATCAGGTTAGAAAGAAAGTAATCATACTTCTCTGAAAAAAAGTTTTTCCCCAGATCCAAGATGAAAATTAGATGGAATTTCATCTTTCCAAAATTGTCAAGCCATCTGGCAAAAGAGCTGAATGAGACAACTTTTATGTTATTGACCAAATTCTCATACCAGTTTCTCGTTTTCTCATAAGTGTAAATATTTTCCAGTTAAATCTTGGGGTTGGCAGTGGCGGTGTGGGTGGTTCTTCACTGAAGGGCTCTTGACTTTTTCCATTTCAAACTAAGTGGAGGCAATTTAGAATTATGAATTAACAGCCTCACACATTCATATCTGACTCAACAGTAGCATATTTGTAAATTTATACCATTGAAATAGCTAAGAATGTGTGCAAAAAATAGCCATAAAATATTTATTTCATCATCATTTTTCACAGAAAAAAATGGAAGCAACCTAAATATTTAACAATAGAGGATTGTTTTGGAAAGTATGCATGTTCATACATACAACTGAATAATATACAGCCTCTAAAATGGTAATTCATATGAATTGTAGAAGACTATTGCCTGCCATGGAAAGATGTTCAGGATGTGTCATTAACCGGGAAAAGCAGGTTCCACATAGTAGGAACAGCCACCTCACATTCAGTATAGAATGGCTACTATTAAGAAAGGAAAATAGGCTTTTGGCCAGAACCACCACCTTTCAGTGCTTTGCCAAAGGGAAAGGGGAGAGGCAGTCGGTATATGTTCTCTAGGCCTTTTAGAACACATGGAGTCATTCCTTTGGCTACATATATGCAAATCTATAAGAAAGGTGATATTATAGACATCAAGGGAATGGGTACTGTTCAAAAAGGAATGCCCCACAAATGTTATCATGGTGAAACTGGAAGAGTCTACAATGTTACCCAGCATGCTGTTGGCATTGTTGTAAACAAACAAGTTAAGGGCAAGATTCTTGCCAAGACAATTAATGTGCGTATTGAGCACATCAAGCACTCTAAGAGCCGAGATAGCTTTCTGAAACGTGTGAAGGAAAATGATCAGAAAAAGAAAGAAGCCAAAGAGAAAGGCAACTGGGTTCAACTGAAGTGCCAGTCTGCTCCACCCAGAGAAGGGCACTGTGTGGGAGCCACTGGGAAGGAGCCTGAGCTGCTGGAACC
>NW_016107336.1:1485392-1495739 GCF_001604975.1 Cebus imitator
AAAAAAAAAAAAAAAAAAAAGGACCTCTGGACTTTAAAAAAAAAGGAAATAGCAAGCAATGTTGAGGCTGTGGAAAGCTTGGAACCCTAGTGCATTGCTGATGAGAATGTAAAATGAGGCAGCCACGTGGGAAAAGTATGGTAGTTCCTCAAAAAGTTAAACATACAATCACTACTGGATCCAGCAATTCCACTTCTAGGTATACACCCCAAAAAACTGAAAGCAGGGCCTCAAAGTGATACTTGTACACCAACATTTATAACAGCATTACTCAGAACAGCCAAAAGGTGAAAACATCTCAAGTGTCCATCAACAAATGATTGAATAAACAAAATGTGATATATTAGCCTTTAAAAAAAAAGGAATTTTGCTACGTGTTACAACATGGATTAACCTTGAAAACATTATGCTGAGTGAAATAAATTAGACACAAAAAGACAAATATGGTATAACTCCATTTATGCGAGGAACCATTCAATTCATGGAGACAACAGTAGAATAGAAGTTACGAAGAGCTGGACAGAGAGAAGGATGGGAACTTGTTGTTTAAGGGACACAGAGTTTCTTCTTGGGATGATGAAAAAGTCCTAGAAATAGACAGTGGCGATGGTTACGTGACATTGTGAATGTACTTAATGCCACTGAATTGTACACTTAAAAATGGTTAAAATGGGTGGGGCATGGTGGCTCACGTCTGTAATCCCAGCATTTTGGGAAGCCAAGGCAGGCAGATGGCTCGAGTCCAGGAGTTTGAGACCAGCCTGGGCAACATGGCAAAACCCCATCTCTACAAAATATACAAAAATTAGCCTGATGTGGGGGAATATGCCTGTAGCCTCAGCTACTCAGGAGGCTGAGGTGGATGAATCATTTGAGCTTGGGAGGTCAAGCCTGCAGTGAGCTGAAATCACGCCGCTGCACTGGATGACACAGCAAGACCCTGTCTCAAAAAAAGCAAGTGTTAAAATGGTAAAAATTATGTTTACCATTATATGTATTGCCATTTATGTATACTTTATCACAGTAAAAATGGAAAACATTGTGTGTGCATAATATAATATTTTTACAAATATATAACTCCCATATATTTCCTCAATTTTAAAATGTCATTACTTGTACAAAACACTATTAGCTTAATAACAGTTTTTTCAGGCAAAAGGAAATACTATCATATTATATGTACTCACATATTTAAACTGATTCCAAAAATACCAAACTTCAGAAAATTTGAATCTTAGGAATTAGGAAATGTGTACATAGGTATGGAAAAAGTCTGGAAAATGCTCACCAGTAGTATAGTATTTTGGGTGACAGAGTTACAGGAATTCTTTATTATTTCACTTTTCCTATATGTATTTTTACATTTTTTGTATACAATACTATTTTTGTAACAGTAATTTTTTACTGAAGGCACATTAAAAAGTACGTCCTTTCTAGAATGGTTTTTGGAATCTAAGAATTTCCAATTTCACCTACAACATACACTCCCACCCAGAAAATAAAGCCAAGGGATTAAAATCACCATGAAAAGACCTTTCTGCATTCAACCAGGGTGCAGGAACGAGCCATCACTAAGCTCTGCTTTGCTTCATCCAACTTCCCTGTGCCCAGCGTCCACATCAATATTTACACACTCCATCATTCCTCGGGTTATTTATTTTCCTTGGTCCATTTTGCACAGTGACTAAGTTTTGCAGCATGGAAGTTGACAGAATTTGTCATTGATATCAATCTTTATTAAGTTTACTGCTGAGAGCTCAGAAAATGGTGGTTCTGAAGCAAGGAGCAGGGTGAGAGCGGGAAGAACATCAGGTGCTAAGAAAAGCTCTGTGTGTGTGTGCGTGTGCCTGTGTGTGTGCGTGTGCATGTGTGTGTGTTTAAAATGTTGGTCATTGTTGTTCCAATCTTAATTTGCTGATGATTGCATTTCTCTGTAATACTTTTTACTTTTTATAATCAAACAAAATCTACAACTGTGCTACGCAGCAGCCACCACCAGGAAGAGTCAAGAGACATAGAAGAGATGCTACTCCTGGCTGAGCCTGCCATTCTGAATCTCACGGGCTTCCTTCTGCTGCACAGCCAGCCTCTCACAAAGAGCTGGGTTCTGTAGAGAATATCTACAGGCAGCAAGTCTTCTGGATCTTCTGAAACTGAAGAAACAAAGTTTGTGTGTAGCATGACATATATTGTTTGTGTATTATATGGTGTATTTGGAAAGAGCAAGGTGAAACTGTCCCTATAAACTTTATAAAATTAATTAGAGAAGAAGGGAAGGGAGAAAAAAAAATAAACCAAGCTTGCAGCACGTTCCACATTAATCATTAAATGAACTTATTCTCTGCCCTGCTTCCTCAAAGCTGTTTGGTGCCTATGGTTCTAGAATCACATAGACCTTAGACTATAGTTTTCCTGAACAGCTAGCTCTTTAGATAACAACTTGAACATTGCGAAACATTAAGTTTTCCCTTTGAGATATTCCTTCAGGTCATGCAAACTATGGAACAGTGACTCAACAGGTCTGAATGACCCACAAGGAGCTAACCCACCAACAAATGCAGTTTCCACATCCTGATAATTTCCTTCTCCTTGCCCCAACCAATCAACAACCTCAGTTTTCCAACCCTTCACCTTCCACAAGTCCCCTTAAAAGCCTCAGCCCAGAACTCCTCAGGGACACAGATTTGGGGGTCTCCTCCCATCTCCTCACACAATACCCTGCAATAATTAAACTGTTTCTCTGCTGCAAACCCTGCTGTCTCGGTATAATGGATCTGTTACTGGGCAGTGGGCATACGAACCTGTTGATCCTATAGCAAAGAGCTCTAGAAAGAGTCCTACTGCTTGGCTTCACTGCTTCCACCTGTGTAATCTTTGACAGATTCCTTACTGCTCCATGCCTCTAGTCCCTTACCTGAGACATGGGGCAAATAATATTTCCTACCCCACAGAATTGTTTTGTTATTAAATAAGTCAATATATTCAAAGTACTTGGAATAATTCCTGGAGCATTGGACGCACACAACAAAGATTAGTTCTTTTATCATAATTTGCAGCCAGTTCCCACTGAAAGCTGTAACCTGAGCTGGGGGGCTACCCTTTTACTCTCAACAGAAAGGTTTGTGTTGAGAAGGGTAGCTCTTTCCCACTGCAGATTTATACAAGAAAGAAGACACAGTTCTAAGCTGGCCTTCATGCTGTCCTTTAGTAGTGTGGGCTGGCAGCCTCAAGCATGAGCCAGGCTACAGGA
Source organism: Cebus imitator (assembly GCF_001604975.1). Classification (NCBI taxonomy): domain Eukaryota; kingdom Metazoa; phylum Chordata; class Mammalia; order Primates; family Cebidae; genus Cebus; species Cebus imitator. The sequence goes on from NW_016107336.1 coordinate 1,488,643, forward strand.
TGTTAGGGACCCAAATTAATGCAAAAACTTGCCTAATGTACAACTGAAGGAGATGAAGCAAGGCAGTTTAAACAGAGCCATATACAACAGTAAGGTTTAAATGTCTCAGCTACAGTCTCAGATTTGCATCATTTTACATGCAGAAGAATGTGGAGTAAATAGTTGGGTCACATCAACCTTTTTAACCATTCTGCCAAGCATAAAAATTAGTCCCATAAGCAAAATACCTGAATTAGCTTTTGAACTTTTCTTTATTAAATGAACTTCAACAAAGTGAACACACCCAAGGACTTCCTACCCAGATAAAAATATAGGACATTACCAGCATGTCAGAACTTTCTAATAATTGTTTCACTGCAGTGTCAGCTTTGTTGTAAATCAGGTGATTTAATGTGTATGTTCAGACTTTTTGACGGTTCCAAAGGTCTACTAGCCACAAAGATCATTACACTGTTTTAAATTAACGTAGCTTTATGATACTTCCTAATATCTAGTACTTTACATCTTTTCTTTCTTTCTTTTTTTTTTTTTTTTTTTTTTTTTTTTTTTTTTTTTGAGATAGAATCTCACTCTGTCACCCAGGCTGGAGTGCAGTGGCACAATCTGGGCTCACTACAACCTCTGCCTCCCAGGTTCAAGTGATTCTCCTGTCTCAGCCTCTCAAGTAGCTGGGACTACAGGCATGTGCCACCACACCCAGCTAATTTTTGTATTTTTAGTAGAGATGGGGTTTCACCATGTTGGCCAGGATTGTCTCAATCTCTAGACCGTATGATCTGCCCACCTCAGCTTCCCAAAGTGCTGATATTACAGGTGTAAGCCACTGCACGGGTCCTAATTTTTGTACTTTTAGTAGAAATGGGGTCTCTCCATGTTGGCCAGGCTGGTCTTAAACTCCTGACCTCTGGTGATCTGCCTGCCTTGGCCTTCCAAAATGTTGGAATTACAGGCATGAGCCCCTGTGCCTGGCCAGTATATTATTTCAACTTTATATTTCTTTAAGTTTGTCTTGGACACTTTTTGTCCTTAGCATTTCCATACAAATTTTATAATGAGACTGTAAATTTCTACACATTAAAAAAAACCTGCTTACATTTTTATTGGGATTACATTGACTACACAGATCAATCTGATAGAGAAGATGACACCTTTATCAACCCTGAATCTTCTAATCTATGAACATGGTATATCCCTCCATTTATTTACATCTTCTTTAATTTCTCTTAGTAAAGCTTTCTAGAGGGGTAGGGGCCTTGAAAAACAATTTCTAGGTTAAAGGGCATCATCTTAAAGTTTTGTTTTCTAATTATTTGTTCTAATCTAAGAATACAATTTTTTTTGGTATCCTGACCTTGTATCCAATGGCTTTGGTAAACCCACTTATTAAATATCATAGTTTATCAGATTTTTTTTGACATTCTACATATATAAGCATGCTTTCTGTATACAGTCATAATTTTTAAAGACTTTTCTCCAGTCCTTATAACTCTAATGTTTTTTCATTCTTTGTTGCAGTACACCCTCAAGTAAAATGTCATCTAGAAATAATGATAGCTGAAATCCTCATCTTATTCCCAAAATCAAGTGAAAATATTTCAATACACGACTGTTAAGTATGATGCTTCCCATGGGTGTTTTGTGTATATTCTTTGGTAGCTTAAAGTTCTTTCAATTCCAAATTTACTGAGAGTTTTCATCATGAATAAGTGTTGAATTTTATCAAGTAATTTTAATGCCTCTGGGGAGATGATGATATGATTTTTTTGCCTTCCTCTATTGCTAATGTGGAGAGTTTCACTAATTGATTTTGGAATATTAACCCCACCTTGCACACTTTGAATAAAGACAATTTGGTCATTATACACCATCTTTTTATACATGAAGGGTTCAGTTTGCTACTATTTTTTGTTAGAATTTTTGTATCTATTTATGACAGAGATTATGTTGTAATTATTTTTTCTAGTAGCATCCTTGTCAAGGTTATGCTAGTCTCATGAAATGAGATAGAAAGTGTTTTCTCCATATCTATATTGCAGAAGAATTGGTGTTATTTCTTTATTAAAAGGATGACTTCATGTTGAAGTTATCTGGACCTGGATTTATCATTGAAGTGAGGTTTTTCATTTTAAATTCAATTTCTTTAAGAGAAATAAGATTGCTCATATTTTTCTGTTTCTCCCTGTGTCCATTTTGTAAGTTGCATTTTTCAAAGAATTTTTCTACTTCTAAATTTCTCCACAACTTATTTTAAATATCTATTGAAATTGTAGTGACTTCCCATTTTTCATTCCTCATACTGACAATCCGTGTCTTTTTTGTCCTTGATCAGGCTTGTTTAGAGTTTGTCAACTTCATCAATCTTTTTTAAAAAGTTTATCAATCTTTTAAAAAAGCAACTTTTTGTTTTGTTGATTTTGTCTATTCTTGTTTTTTATTTCATTGATTTCTGCTCTTAACTTTATTATTACAGTTCTTCAATTTTCTTTAAAATTTTTCTTCTAGTCTCTTGAAATAGAGGCTCAAATAATTAATCTCAACTTTTCTTCTTTTTCCATATATGCATTTAAAACAAAAAATTCCCATCTTGACACTACTTTGGCAACATAGCCCAAGTTGTTTTGTTTGCTTGTTTTTTTGAGATGGAGACTCACTGTCGCCCAGGCTGGAGTATAGTGGCATGATCTCTTGGCTCACTGCAACCTCCACCTCCTGGGTTCAAACGATTCTCCTGCTTCAGCCTCCCAAATAGCTGAGACTACAGGTGCCAGCCACCACGCCTCACTAATTTTTGTAAGGACAGGGTTTCAGCATGTTGGCTAGACTGCTCTTGAACTCCTGAGCTCGGGTGATTCATCCACTTCGGCCTTCCAAAGTGCTGGAATTACAGTCCTGAGCCACTGTGCCTGGCCCACAAGTTCTTATATATAGTATATAGAGTATTTTTATTTTTCTTTGGCTCAAAATATTTTCTAATTTCTAGTATGATTTCTTTTCCTACCCTTCAGTTACATAGAAGTTCACTGCTTACTTTTCAGACATTTGGTGATTCTCTAGGTAGGATTTTGTTACTGGTTTCTAGCTTAATTCTACAGTGCTTACAGAATATACTCTGTCTGGTTTCTATGCTTAAGAAATCTGTTGGGACTCACTTTATGGCTCAGAATCAATTCCGTTTTAGTAACATATTCCTTGGGTATTTAAAATGCCTTTATATTCAGCACTTTGGGGGCACAATTTTTAATACATGTCAATTAGATCAAGCTTGTTTAAAGTATTTAAATATTCTATATTTAATTGTTTTCTTGATTACTGGGAGAAAACTAGTAAAATCTTCTAGTGTATTTGTATATTTGTCTTATTTTCCTTTTGATTCTGTCAACTTTTTATTTATATATTGTAACATTATATGCTATATGAAGCTGTGTGTACAACTTCAGCATCATATCTTCTTGTTGAATTGACCCTGTTTTATTAATTAAATTTGCCTGCCTCATTAAGAAAAAGGTTCATGTTTATCTCTAGTAGAATTTCTTGCCTTAAAGTCTCCTTTTTCTACTAATAGTAGAGCTTTTCCAGCTTTCATTTGGTTAGTGGTCATATGGCGTATCTCTTACTTTCAATCTTTCTGTTTTCTGACATTTAGATTGTGTCTATGTAAGTAGCATATAGTCGTAGTATTTTAAAATACAGTCTGACTTCCTCTGTTTTAATTGGAATATATGTTCTATTTACATTTAAAATAATTACCGATAAATGTAAGTTCATATCTAACATGCAATTATGCTTTGTTTTCACCATGTGTCCTTTGTGTACCTATTCTCTGCTTTCTAACCTTCTTTAGTATTTATTGAGTATATTTTACTATTCCTCTTCTGTTTATTAGCTTTTTATTTATATCTTTTAGTGCTGTTATCTTAGTGGTTGCCCTAGAGATTACCATAGACAAACTCAATTTGTTAGAGTCAATGTCAACTTTGTATATTTACCACTTCCTGGATTTAGAATACTCACTTCATTTACTTTCCTCCAGCCTTTTATGCTATTGCTTTCATGTTTTTTATTTCCATGTATATTTTAAATGCAAGACATTTTTATTTCTGTTTTCATCAGATAAGGTTGATATAGATTTACCCGCACAATTATCCTGCCCAGTGCTCTTCAGTCCTTATCTGCTTTACAGTGTTTCCTTCTGGAATTATTTTCTTTCAATCTGAAGATCTCTCTTCAGTATTTTATTTACATGGTTCTGCCAACAATGAATTATCTACGTGTTTGTTTATCTGAATATTTTTAAAAATTATGCCTTTACCTTAAAGGATATTGTCTTGGGGTATAGAATTCTAGGTGGGCAGTCATTTACTCACTTTATTTGTCTATGTGTAACAATTTAATAAGGACAATTTTTTCTGGCTTCTATTTATTTATTTCTTCTTCTCCTTCTTCTTTTTTTTTTTTGAGACAAGGTCTCACTCTGTCACCCAGGCTGCAGTGCAGTGGCACAATTTTGGCTCACTGCAACCTCTACCTCCTGGGCTCAAGTGATTCTCCTACCTCGGCCTCCTGAGTAGCTGGGACTATAGGGGCCCAACACAATACCCAGATAATTTTTCTATTTTTAGTACAGATTGGGTTTTGTCATGTTGGCTGTGCTGGTCTCCAACTCCTGGCCTCAAGTGATCCACCTGCCTTGGCCACCCAAACTGCTGAGATTACAGGTGTGCCTGGCTTCTATTTCTATTGCTTATGTTATTATTGTTCTTATAAATGTAATGTGTCCTTCTCTGGCTACTTTTAAGATTTTCTATTTGTCTTTGATTTCTGCAGTTTTGCCATGCTATTCTAGTATTTTTGCTTGTTTGGTATTTATCCTGTTTTGAAAAATCATTCTGAAAAATTATCAGTCAGAATGCCTTTGAATATTTTTCTGATTATGCACATATTGAGCTACATAAAGTTCTTCCACAGCTCACTGATAATTTTATCAATTATTTGAGTCTTTTTTTCCCTGGGCTTCATTTAGGATATTTTCTCTTGCTATATATCTTCAAGTTCACTAATTTTTTTTTCTACTATGTATAATCTGCCATCAATCCCATTTATTATGTCATCTCAGACAGTAAAGTTTTTCTCCAGAAGTTTCATTTGGGTCTTTCAAACTATTTTCCATAACTGTACTTCACTATCTGAACATATAGAATAAAGTTCTGACAGCTGGTTTGTTCTTGTTTGCTAATTCTAACTAACATCTGTGCTGGTTCTGGATTGACTTCAGTTCACTGATTATTCTCCTCACTATGGGTCATGGTTCTTTGAATGCTTGATCATCTTTATTTGGATGCCAGACATTGTGGATTTTACCTTGTTGAGGGTCTGAACATTTTTGTTTTAAGTATTCTTGTATAAACATTCTTGAGCTTTGCTCTGGGATGTATTGGAAATGAGTTAATTCTTTCAGATGTAACTTTTATGATTTGCTAGGCAGGCCCATAACTGCTTTATCTGAGGCTAATTATTCTCCACTACTAAGGCACAACATTACCTCATGAATTGAGTTTTCCAGTATGGTTAGTGGGGATAGTCACTATTCTCAGCTTTGTGTATGTGTCAGGCACTATTCTCTTATTCTTTCAGATTTTTTTTCTTGTCCCATTCTTGGGTAGCTTCCCCACATGCCTGTTGGTCTGTATTCTGTTGTGTACCCATGGGGACCTTGGCAGACACCCAGGGGGTTTTCTCTTTGTATGCTGTCCCATGACCTCTGCCCATGGTGATCTCCTACATCCTCAGCCCCATCTCCCCTGCTCTACCTGGATTTCCCCTCCCTGTACTGGAGCCCAGAAGTTCTCTCAAGGCAATAAGCTGGAGCACTCACAAGACTCCCTTTCATGCTCTGTCTGAATCGTTGCCTTTTTTTGCCTGTTGAGCAGTCTTGAAAATCATTATTTCATATATTTTGTGTGTTTTTCCGTCATTGTTTCAGAAAGGAGGATAAATTCAGGCCCTTTTACCTCATCTTGGGCAGAGGCAGAAGTTGGTGCATTGCATTTTAAAAATTTAGTTGAGTGTGGAACCCTTTTTCACGGTGCACATTTTGGGAAATTTTAGGTTAAAGTTAATCTGACAGGCACTAGACACTCTATCTTTTTTGAACTGGGAAATGGAATTTACCTATTAAAATTCAAATCCCTTTGAGAGGTAAACCCCTTAAATCATTAATGTCCACTAACACTGATTAGTTTATCTGAAGATTGGCTTTCCACTTATTTCTTGTCTAGCAGAGAAGAAAAAATGGAAAAAATAAAATTACAGAGTCAGAAAATTAGGTTGTTAAGAGAGGATAAAGATAAGGGCCAAGCTTAATAGTACCCAAGAATCTTTTTTTTAAATTGATTTATTTAAAGAGCATCTTCTTTTTACAGGTGAGGTGAGGTAAATCTTGCAGAGGTTAAGTGTCTTACCTGAGGTCATGTAGCTTGGAATGGAAGAGCTGGGATTACAGCCTGGTTCTAAACTGGGCAACACATTTAAATATGTTATATAGGAAATTATCAATAGATTCTCATTTTTCTTTCCTTCTCAATCTAGTGCTGGAGCAGAGGTACTGAAGGAGGAAGTGGAGTCTTCAGTTACCTTTGTAGGGATTCACAGTTAATGGACTGGCTGCCATAATTGGTCTGAGACACTGGTACAAGCATGCTATGTATGAGGGACTAAAAGAAAGGAAACACACAGCCCACTAGAGGACAATAATTCGAGTATAGAGACAGTATTGGAAGAAGTGACACACATGATAAATTAAAAAGTCACCACCAACAACTGCAAATATCTCCAGGTATGTCCTTCCTTCCTGCCTTCCTTTTTCCTTCCTTCCTTCCCTCCCTCCCTCCCTCCCTCTTTCCTTCCTTCCTTCCTTCCCTCCCTTCTTCCTTCCTTCCTTCCTTCCTTCTTTCCTTCCCTCCCTCCCTCCCTCCTTCTTTCCTTCCTTCCTTCCTTCCTTCCCTCCCTCCCTCCCTCTTTCCTTCCTTCCTTCCTTCCCTCCCTTCTTCCTTCCTTCCTTCCTTCCTTCTTTCCTTCCTTCTTTCCTTCCCTCCCTCCCT
>NW_016107336.1:1495854-1497604 GCF_001604975.1 Cebus imitator
TTAAATAATGAACTGCCATATTTCCTACTTCCAAATTCTAGAGTGCAATTTGTACCTGCTACACTCTGATGAGAGGGTGTAGGCTTTATTTGTAGAACTGGAGTTAATTTGGGCAATGTTATTACGGTGATAGGCATTTTTAAGAGGCAGAAAATCAGGCAGAAAATAGTGCAAAGTAAATGCAGGGAACAGTTACAAAATAAATAGAAAATTTGGGCTGTTAACTTCAAGAAGCTTAATCTAAGCAGAGACATCAGGAAAAAAACACACCAAAGGACTTAGTAAAATGCCCCAAGTCAAATCACCTTTGTGCACAATATGCACACTTATAGGAAGCTATTATTACCATAAATTGTTGAGTGTCTACTATGTGCAGGCCTGTAGGCATTTTTTTTTTTTTAATTTATGTCTGTTTTGAAGACAGGATCTTGCTCTGTTGCCCAGGCTAGAGTGCAGTGGTACAATCATAGCTCACTGCAGCTTTGACCTTCCAGGCTCAAGCGATCCTCCTGCCTCAGCCTCCTGAGGAGCTAGGAATACAGGCATGCACCACCATGCCTGGCTAATTTATTTTTACTTTTTGTAGAGATGAAGTCTCATTATGTTGCCAAGGCTGGTCTCAAACTCCTGGGCCCAAGTGATCCTCCCACCTTGACCTCCCAAAGTGCTGGAATTTCAGGCATAAGCCACTGCACCTGGCCCACTTATGAATTTGCTATATGCTATGGCATTTAATCTTCACTTTTAATGAGGAAATTAGGGTCAGAAAGGTGAAGCAACTTGCCCACTATCACACAGCTGTAAATGCCAGGACCAGGTCTCAAGGCCAGGTCTGTCTGTTTCCATCACCTTTGCTGGCATCACCACCCTTCTAAACACACACAGAGTAGTGGATTCTTAGATGTCAAGATAAACTTGGGATCAACATAGCTGGGAGGACCCAGCAAGAACTGGCAAAGTAGAGGGGCAAATTTTATAATTTAAGAAGTAAAATGCTGTCACGTGTCAGCAGTCAAGGGGGAAAAAGGTGCATAAAACTAAGAGAATAACAATAATAATGAAGAAAATCTCACTTGGTAAGGATGAGGGTGTGTTGACCCCTGTTTCAACTTCCCTGGTTTCTTCCCCGCAAAGTCATTTAGGGACTAGAGAGACAATAATAGGAGGGTAGAGGCACTTAATCAGAGATTTTACAAACCACTAAATCAAAAGAGACTGAGCAATTCCCGCCCGGGGAAGCTAACAGTGAGATTAAGTGGATTAGTCTACTGTACAGGAATCCGGGGAATGCAAGCAGCATGTGCTTTTGTTGTGGATTACTCAGCAGCAACACGATGGTTTTACATCTCGCAGAAGCATATGGGCATGTGCCCTTCTGCAAACCAGCAAGCAAGAGCAACGCCTGGCGAGCTGCTTCCCCTACACCATGCGTCTCGTTTCAGGAGGTGGCGGATACTGACATTTTACGGAGAGTTTGCACAGGGAACGTGTGGGAAATGAAAAGGCAACCTAGTTAATCACTTCCATACTTTCTAAGCTCAGAGCCGGGTCCACTACAGTTGTGGAGAGTAAAAAGAGCTGGAATTAGGAGTCCTGGTATTAATCCTTGCAAAGAAAGGAAGAAGAGGCCTGGCACAGTGGCTCATGCCTGTAATGCCAGCACTTTGGGAGGCTGAGGCAGGTGGATTGCTTGAGGACAGGAATTCGAGACCAGCCTGTTCAACATGGTGAAATTCCTTCTCTACAAAAA
>NW_016107336.1:1499006-1553969 GCF_001604975.1 Cebus imitator
AGAAGAATGCTATTTCTGAAAAGCCCTCCCTTTTTTTCCTCTGAGTCAGAAAGCGAAAGCCTAAATCCATTCCCTCCTTTTCCCTAACTCCTACAGAGAAGGGGAATCTACAGGTCTCTATCCCTTTTCTATTCCTATCAGAAAACTGAGCCCCAAGGCTGAGTTTTCTCACAAGGGCCTCAAGAAGCATCCCTTCTCCTCCTCCCCTCCACCTTCTGAAGAGGAGGAGAGGGAGCCAGGTGGCAGGTCCTCACCACAGCAGGTGCTGTTCCTGGAGGAAGGAAGGTCCCACCTGGGACTTGGTCGCCAGAAGCCAACATGACCCCACAGAGACCAGGCACAAACGTTCTTGCCTTTGGACTTCCCTTCTTCACAGAGTCGGAGTTACAGGCCAACGAGAAGACAGCATCGTGACTCACACACGTATTCTGCAGCCTTAGCCAGGCTCAAGAGCAAGGCAGCTGAAGGAGGAAGGGCACTTCATGGCCTCCTCTGTCTCATGACTGCTTTACCTGCCACTGATGAGGCTTCCCCAGGGTTAGATGAAGATAGGGCACTGAACGACCTTGAGTTAGGGGGACTCCAGAGGGTGAGGGCACTATCATCATTACCTCTTCAGTCTCCTGTCTCCCTCTTGGCATCTCTGCAACGCAGAAGGCTGGCAATGATGAGGCATTGTATTGTCAATGGTTCAAACTTTAGAATTTCCTGATGCCTCAACATCCTCACAAATGGGCTGTGGTCACCTTGTCCAGGTGACCAGGTGCACCAGTGTGCTAAGGCTGGGCTGGGCCACAGGTTCCCCTCCTTGTGCTCCCCTGACTGGGACCTAGTGACATCAACACCACCAGTGCAATCCTCTCACACCTTTTGCTTGTGGACTCCCCTCTGGCATCCAATAAAGGAGCTTGCCAATGAGTCCTCTCTCTCTCACCTCTCTCTCAACTCCGCGCTGCCTTGGTTGAGTCAGCTCCCTTGGCACTCCTCCGATGTGGCCCCATATGGCAGGGTGCTCTTTACGGCCTTTGCCATCCTCCATCTTTCAACTTCATATGCTCTCCAAGTATAATTCCTATGGGGTGATCTTTAAAGACCCCACACGGGGGACTTGCTCCCCCATTTGTAAGAAGCAAGTGACAAGAGAAGGCCCAGGGCTGTACAGGGAGGTCGGGGAAATGCCACAAGTCCTCAACTTGATTCTGCCTCCTTAGCCTGAGCCTTGACTCCACTTGGAATCACACTAAGGATGTCTTCAAAGGTCTGAGACAAAGATCTTCCTTCTTGGGTTCTTGGTGTGGAAGCTGGTGACGTTTTGGAGACGCCGTAATACTTGTAGCATCGGTGATACCTTGCCTAGACAAACCACAGAGGACTAGTCTGACCTGCAATGTCTGAATTCTCGTCACCCAAGAACTCCTCAGCAGCAACCAGCTCTGGACACACTGCACACAGTCTACAGATACTTGCTGATGAACTGAATTAGGGCTGGTAAGAGCACACAGCTCCCTCATTCTTCAAAGCAAGAGTAAATGATGCTTAGTCTCATTTCAACCCTCAGTGAACACTGCTGTGCTCTTTGAAAGTTGAAAATCCATATAATAATAATAATAATAATAATAATAATAATGGCAGTTAGCTGTTATCAAGTTCTTACCCTGTAATACCAGGCATTCTTCTGAGTGTTTATTATACACATATATTAGCTCCTTTAATCCTCCTAATGATCATCTGGAGAAGACACTATTATTATGCCTATATTATTACCTTCATTTTATCAATGAAAACACTGAGACAAAAAGAGCTTAACTAACTTGCTTAAATTCCCAGAGGTGGGCTTTGAACCAAGGCAAACTCTAGCATTTACACATTTAACCACTACCCTAGGCTGTCTCTTGTGATGCCATCAATGCTAAGTGGCTCGCATCAGAAGATTCAGTAATTTATAATATTAACTGTTGGGTCTCAGAAAACAATACCCCAAAATGAAGGCCTCAGAAGTGGCCCCAGAAGCATCCTTAGGGCCAGGTCTGGTGGCTCACACCTGTAATCTAATCACTTTGAGAGGCCGAGGTGGGCAGATCACCTGAGGTCAGGAATTTGAGACCAGCCTGGCCAACATGGTGAAACCCCATCTCTACCAAAAATATAAAAATTAGTTGGGTATAGTGGCACATGCCTGTAATCTCAGCTACTCAGGAGGTTGAGGCAGGAGAATTGCTTGAGCCTGGGAGATGGAGGTTGCAGTGAGCCAAGATCATGCCACTGCACTCCAGCCTGGGTGACAGAGAGAGACTGTTTCAAACAAACAAACAACAACAACAACAACAACACAAGAAGCATCCTCAGAAGCAAATGTTTCTCTTTGACCTTCTCCTGTCCTCCTGTCTCTCAGTCCTCTTCTCCCCCAAGGCTAGTTATAGAAATTGGAATTCCCTCTTTCCCAAGTCGACTCATACAAACCAGAACCCCTTTTCTCCAAAGCTAAGCATGAAACCTAGGAATATTGCTCTAATTTTCCCTCCACCTTTCTGTGTAAAAACTGGCCATCCAGAAATTGTCTGATTTATCTTGTTTGACTGTTGGTCATAAGACCTCCACTCCCATTCCAGACAAGAGTCCTGTCCCATTCCCAGAAGGAGGGAATGGTGCACAGAGAAGCCAAGAAGAATCTAGAAAGGCAGGCCTTGCTGGGTGTCCCCACTCGGTCTATTAGCATTAGATCATACCCTCTTTGTCCAATCGCATTTCTACAGGGTCATCCGTTCTTTACGGAACCTAAGCAGAAAACTGGATAATTTCCCCCTCTATCTTTGAGTGTTCATTCGGAAGCCTCCTGTATATACCTGTTAAATAAGTTTGTATGCCTTTTCTCGAGTTAATCTGCCTTTTGCAAGTTGATTTTTCTATAACTTTGGAGGACCCCTTGGCCCCACCTTAGCAATTATTAAATGCTTGCTCTGTGTGGGCACTACTCTGGCTTTCACATCATCTCATTCACTATTGTTAGCACCACTTTTCAGATGAGGAAACTGAGGCACAGAGAAGTAACTCACCCAAAGTCATATAAACAATAAATGACAGAACCCAAGATTCTAACCCAAGCATCATGGCTGTAGACGTTCCCATCAGCCAGTACCCTGATTTCCCTCATCATTCGAGGAAAGATGTGGAGTAATATTCCATGGAACTCCTGTCCTAGGCAGACATTCTTTTTCTGAATGCCCCCATCCAGCCCATCAGACGAGCTGGGTATTATTATCTTTTTTCTTACAAGACTTCCTTTCCAACTGCTTTTTCAGAGGCACCCAAAACAACTTGAGACCCAGAGCGAGCCAGTGGGAAGGGCTGCCCTTTCCCCTGGTCCTGGGAGGTCACACCTGAGTGGGCATAGCCTTTTGGCCCCTCTCAGGGAGCCAAGAGAAAAGTGCCTGTCACGTTCACACACAGGACTGTCAGTGAGTTCAGCTGAATCCTGCTCTGCCTGCAGGCTCTGGAAGGTCAGACAGCGCTTATTGGGTAGAGGGACAGTGCCAGTGCTCAGGGACCTAAAATTAGACCTACCAGCTGTGTTTTCGGTTTGCAGGCACGTGCACATCTGATCCATTCTTGAGCACACTGGGTGTTGAAATATATATCAAACCTGCTTTCTGAAGTACAGAGAAAGCATAAAATTCTTGCACCTTTTATTTTATTTATTGTTTCTCTTCTGAGGCTCTAACTTCTTCTTTATGGCCCAGGGAATGACATTTTCCCCCTGTCCGTTTTCCCCTCTGGGCTATTTCTTCTGAAGAAAACATCAACCCTCACCCTTAAGTAACCCAGGCAGTCACTGTGGGGACCCGACACTGGGCATGTGACTTCTCCTCTCAGTCTGGGCTGTTTCCTGGGTCACAGCCTCTTCTGGAATCTTCAGCCTGCTAGATGTAGCAAATGGGGCCCAAGGCTGAGCCCAAAGTGGTCCAAGAGCTGGTTCTGGGCTTAGTAGTGGATAGGCTGGTGCATGGCAGGGAGCCTTGGAGGAGAGGACAAGCTGGCCACGAAGGACAGTATAGGATAGGCAGACTAAGACAGGAGACAGAGAGCAAGCTTAGAGCCCCAGACCAAAGGGTTAGCCACAGAGAACCGGCCAGGTAGAGTGAAGATTAGCAGGCAGTGCCCAGAAATATTCCTGGAGATGTTTGATCCAAGGGAGTGAGAACTTTCTAGAGCAGCCCTGCCCGATAGGACTTTCTGTGACAATGGAAGTGTCCTACAGCTGCACTGAGGAATAAGGTAGTCACCAGCCACATGGGACAGTTAAGCATTTGAAATGCAGCTTATGCACCATGGTACATGTATAACTATGTAACAAACCTGCACGTTCTGCACATGGACCCCAGAACTTAAAGTGTAATAAAAAAAAAAAAAAAAAAAATGTGGCTTATGTAACTGAGTACTGAATTTTTAATTTAATGTAATACTTTCAAATTTAAATGGCCACATATGGCTAGTGGTTACCATATTGGATGGTGCAGCAGGAAAAGGAGGGAGCTCTGCCAGTGTGCACGGGTGGACAGATCGTGAGGTCAAGAGATCAAGAACATCCTGGCTAACATGGCAAAACCCCATCTCTACTAAAAAAAATACAAAAATTATCTGGTCATACTGACACTCACCTGTAGTCCCAGCTACTCAGGAGGCTGAGGCAAGAGAATTGCTTGAACCCGGGAGGCGGAGGTTGCAGTGAGCCAAGATTGCACCACTGCACTCCAGCCTGGTGACAGAGCAAGACTCTGTCTAAAAAAAAAAAAAAGCCACAGATTGAAATCAATGCCTGGGACAAAGTCAGTTCTTTCATTCCAGCCACGTGTCTTTATGCAGAAGCACACCTCAACCATTCAAACTATGGCCTGGCTCTCCAGCCTCTTTCCTGCTGCCCTCCTGGGAAGATGCCCCCATTTCTCTTCTGTAGCCCTTTTCAGAATCAAGTAGCCCCTGCTGTCAGGAGCACCTTCCTGGTCCAAGTTAAATTGTACCTGTTAGGTATAAGCCTATTTCCTTAATGCAGTCTTCTATGTTTTGAACATCCTCCTTGTCCCCGTGTTGATGGCGTACACATTCTTCTCTGTCTATGTCACTTCTCAGACTCCCAATTCCACCTCTCTGTTTCTGGACGGTTTTTCCTCCTGTTTGGGCCCCTGCAGCCTCCTAGCTCACTTCCCTGTGCCTACAATTACTGTCCACACAACAGCCTGAATGATCTTTCAAACACATGAATGGGAACCTCTCTTTTCTAGGCATTAAATCATTCAGCAGCTTCCTCCCCCAGGCATACGCCCATCTCTGCCTACCTTTTCATCTCATCCTGCACTGCCCTTCCTGAGGACTCCATCAGTCCCTTCCTACTTTGTCACCCCAGCTCTTCACATTCTATCAACTCCCTGCAGGCAGGACCCTTGTCTGTTGATTCATGGCTGGGATGTAGTGCCTGGTGCATAGAAGGTGCTCAGGAATTATCTGTTGAGTGAATGAGTGAACAATGGATTAGTACTCCAAGGCCATGATAGGTGTATACCATTACTAATGTATTGTTAATAGCAAACTGTAGTCTATCCCTTTCAAGTACTCAACATGCTTGAAAGATGTTTTTACATTGATCCTGAAATTAAAATGAAGAATATATTTCTTAAGTGCTGAGCCATACACCGGAATAAAGACTATCTATCTCAAGCATGTGACTCCTTCCAGCCCACACAGTGTCTTGGGATTGGGTCTCAAAATGTACCATACTGGGCCAAGTGCGCTGGTTCACTCTTGTAATTCCAGCACTTTGGGAGGTCAAAGTGGGAGGATTGCTTGAGCCCAAGAGTTCAAAGCTGCACTGAGCTATGATTGCACCACTGTACTCCAGCATGGACCACAGAGAGAGACTCTGTCTCTAAACAAGTAAATAAAAATAAATAAAATGAAAAAATTAAAAAGTGTACCACATATTCCTTTCCCAGCGACTACACATTATCATGTACTATATTGGAACTAAAGTCTTAGCAGAGAAAATAGAGTTTAGCGTTTGAACAGCAAGGTCTCAAGTGAACTTATAAGAACCTTTAAGATTTTGACCCTTATACAATTTTTTCACAGCTAAGAACAATAAAGATGGCATAATAAATCAATAGGTGATCACTGGTATTTATCAGTTCTTAAATGAGAATATGTTCCAGGTAGAATTTGCATTTACCATTCCCCACTCACTCCAAACCCTTTCAATTTTTCACATCCCACAGTTTCAATGATACGAAGCCTATGAAGTGATTTCCTTGTTTCAGGTCTTTCTGAACACCTTGTGCCTTTCTGACTTTGTGTCTTGAGGTTGCGGTTGTCCATCAACTGGTTCCCGCCCCCTCAGGGTTTCTGTGGTTGCAAAGATAAAATCATCTGTTTGATCAAGGTGGATAAATCTTTGAGAAGCCTTTAATTAATAAAAGTGCATGACAGCACAGGGGATTTTCCAAAGCTATTTCACCTTCATTTCTGCCCTCAATGTCCCTGCACTCGGCCACAGTGGAGGATGATGGGACACTCCAGCAAGCTCTGCCAGCCCCTTGACCCACTGGGGATCCCTCCACCCAGCGGTCCTCCAAGTCTCACATAAGGGCCTGCCTCACTTCCCTCACCTTCTTTTGACGCCCCCAGAGCCAATATTATGGTGGAGTGGGTGCTCCTGAATTCATACTTTGAAATCCTAACCCCCAGTACCTCAGCACATAACTCAGAATGTAACTTCGAAAATAGTTTCTTTAAAGACGAAAGTACAGCAGAGTGAGGCACTGTGGGTGAGCCCTAATCCAACATGACCAGTGTCCTTATTTAAAAAAACAAAAAGGAGATGAGGGTACAGACACTACCCAGAGGTATGACCAGGTGAAGACACAGAAAGAAGATTCCATCTGCAAGCCAAGGAGAGAAGCCTCAGGAGAAACCAACCCTCACAACTAGTTGATCTTGTGCCTTCAGCTTCCAGGCAGTGTGGAAATAAGTTTCTCCCGTTTAAGCCCCACAGTCTGGGATACTTGGTTACAACAACCTGAGCCGGTGGACACAACCAGGTTGAAAAAGCCTCTCTCTCTGCCCTACCCTCCCTTTGCCTGTCTTTTGCCTTCCCTACTCTCAGCTTGTTTTAATTGATTTCTATCAGGGACCAAGAAACATTTGTGAATATTCAAATTAGAATTCTCAGACATGGGAAAGGCAAACTGGCAAAATCTATTAGGATTTCCCATAAGGCAGATGGGCAGCAGGCACAGGGCATGGCCAACTTAAGAGACCCTATAGGCATATCTAGGGTAAGCCTAGAATGAGACCAAAATCGTCTTGCCAGATGACCTGATGGGCCAATGGACTGTGGGAATCTTGCCGAGTGTTAGATTTTCTTGAGGAGAGGATGCCTGTGAGGAAGACAACTTATACATGTGTATCTGTGGGAAGAGAGAGAAAACACAAGAGAATCAGATGAGGTCTGCTGCCCACCTCATCTGAGCCCTTGAAGGGAGAGGGGCTAAGGGGGTGGTCTCCCCGTAGAACTCTGCTTCCAATCCAGGTGACAAAGAGGCAGGCACAGTGAGGGAATGGGCATTTCCCATCTCTGCCTTAGTGGGGCTGAAAAGAACACTATGCCACGTTGTCAGCACACGGGTTTTATGGCTATGAGGATGCCAGAAAACATGACCATGGGCAAGAGATCTAGAACTGTTTGTAGATCCATACAGTAGACTCCTGGAGCTGCCCAGTTTGGCTGGGGAGGCTGGAGGTCTTGTGGTCCATGCTGCTGGTGATGTGGCCTCACCCGCTCACATGCACTGGTGAACCCGAGGAACTGGGATCATGAGCTCAGCTCAAGTTGAACATCAGATGAATACTACCTTTCATGGATTAGGATGTCCCTGTCCTTCTCCCGAGGAAATATCAAGCATCTTTCGAAGAAGGCTTACAATAACAGAAATATAAACATATTTAAGATCTGAGTGAAGGAGGCAGTGTTTTGATGACCCAAAAAGGCAGAGAAAAACTCAGGGAAGTACATTCCACTTGGCGAGTCGATTGTGTCTTCTGTTTTGCTCAAATCAGTTCTAATGCACCCCAGCATGCGTGAATGAACTGGAAGAGTTCTCCAAATTTGATTTAGGTACATCGAACAATTGACAGGCTTCAACATTCAGACCTCAAAATCTGCGTGGTAGGATGTTGTCAGGGAGACCTCTTGTCAACCTTCCCATCATGGCTTTGCTTGCTTTCCTGTCTGAAACTGGGATCTGAGGTCCACGGCTCTGACCACTCTGCCTTCAGTGTTCTTTAATATCTTTCATGTCTTGCCTTTCCACAAATGCTGCTCAGCAAACCCCACTCTTAGACCAAATGAATGGTCCACCACTTCTGTGCTGGTATCTGCACTGATGCATGCTGCCTGAGCCCATATCCGCATTCCCCCAGAAAGATGCTCTAGGCATTTATTTTGTATGTTCAACATTTCCCTCTTCACTAGCTCCTTCTCCAAAGCCTACAAACATGCTTGACACTCTCCCTTTTTGAGAAGACAGCCAACTTTCCCTTAGCCTATCTCTCTCCCTTCTTTAATACTCAAACCCAGGGAAAAATGAGTGCATATTTCATCTCCCTATCTTTAGCCAGAGCATTCCGCTGTCCTGACCCATCTCCATGGAGCCCGCCCTCCTGAGACAAAGGTTATCCATTCATATTATAAATCCAACCAAATTTTTCTTCGTGATTCATTTTACTTTCTCTTTCTGAAATATTTGACTCTGCTGACTACTCTCTCTATACCAATTTTTTAAAAATATAAAATTTCCAGTTGGGTGTGGTGGCTCATGCCTGTAATCCCAGCACTTTGGGAGGCCAAGGCGGGTGGATCACAAGGTTGGTGTTCGAGACCAGCCTGGTCAACATGGTTAAACCCTGTCTCTACTAAAAATACAAAAATTAGCTGGGTGTGGTGGTGGGTGCCTGTAATCTCAGCTACTTGGGAGGCTGGGGCAGGAGAATCAATTGAATCTCGGAGGTGGAAGTTGTAGTAGGCTGAGATGGTGCCACTGCACTCCAGCCTGGGTGACACAGCGAGACTTTGTCTTGAGAGAAAACATATATATATGAAATTTCCCCTTGCTTTATACATATATTTTAATCTGACTTCCATGGCACTGTTCTCTCCTGAAATGTCCTCTGTCTCTTGCTTCTGGGCAAAGCTTGCCTCATCTTTTCTGATGCAAATATCATTTCCCAGTGAATCCTTTCTTGATCTTCCTGGATAAAAATGGCCACTCCCTCCTTCCTATTGTTTAGTAGAGACTTTTTTACTGTTCCCAAAGCGCATCATGGACGGTGTCCAAAGCCTCTCAAAAGAGGCAACTGGAGATTGCTTGTGCTACTTAAATATTCTCAAATGCACATAAGCCAAAATGTGCCCAAGTGAAACAAAGTGCATCTCAGGGCTGGCTCTATCCTAGAGGTTGCTGATTTGTAAGCCTGCTCTAGAAGAATGTCTAAGCAACAGTTGGGAATAGGCCCAGTGCCCTTTCAAGGGTGGAAAATCCCAAAGGAATCCCAAAGATTGCTTCGGAGTTGCTAACTTTTTCTCTGGATGGTTCTGTGAGCAGAAGGCTTTAAGGGTAGCAGTTCCTGAAATATACCATGAAAAAAAAAAAAAAAGAGACCGCCAAGTATATAAACAAGTGTAACTTTTTAAAAAAGGTGTTTGTAATCAAATATTTCAGAAGACACTGGGTGAAACAAAACAGCTAGATCCATATACTGAGAAGGTAGCCGTATGCATCTTAATGCCACCTGCCTCCTGCACCAGTCTGACTTCAGACACAAGGTTTGGAACTGAATGAATTACAGTAAGACTCAGGTACAGCTTGCAGGTGATCTTGATGCTCTAGACCTAGTTCTCTTGGCAAAACTTGTTAAAAAACATATATTGGTGTCGTTCCAATTTGAACTGGTTTGGTGTGTGTATCGTTTGTTTATTGAGGGAGAAAATGAGTTTTACTTTATAGTTCATCCAAAATTAACAGATAATGAGAATAATAATTTGAGCATATTAAATCCATTTATTTTCATCTTCAGTAGCCTCATTCCTCACTGCACTGCAGCTCCCAAACCAAGAGCACAGTCTGGCAAATCGGCACAAGGTTCCTTCCACCATATAGAGAAGCCGCTGCTGCCTATGGCTGCCAGGTTGGGAGGTTTACTGCCTTGGGGAAGAAGGAAGACATGGAACAAGAGGAATTTCCAACAGAAGAAGTAGAAATCCTGGTCAATCCTCCTATGGAGCATAGAAAGAAGAGAGGCAGAGGAATTGCAGCAAATGATCAGGGATGTGTGTCCTGACCCTCCAGCAGCCCAGAGCAGATGAGAAAGGCCACAGCAGAGGGGTCTAGTTCCCTCTCCCTCTCTGGCACTCCATAAGGGCTCTGTCTCATAGAATGAACCTGAGACTGCAGACAAAAGAAAAAAATGATGGTGTGGTACTATTTGTGTGAATGTCTGAGGTGTCAATCCTGACATTCCCTTGGCATTCATGCATCACAGAAGGATCCAGAAGTTTCCTGCACCCCATGGGAACAAGAAAGGTGGCCAAAGAGTGAACTGGAACACTGTCAGGAAGATTGCAGAAGCCCTGGCAAAGTGATCAGTAGCCCTTAAAGGCTGCAGGGCAGAACTTCCAGACCAGGGATTGACCATGAATGACAACCTGAAACCAGGGATGGGTCTGCAGTGCTGGCAGGAGCTGAAGGGGCCTGGGCCTATAAAGGAGAGCTGCCAACCCGACTTAAGCTAAGAGAACCACCCACAAAAATAACTGATAGAGGTCGGGTGCAGTGGCTTACACCTGTAATCCTAGCACTTTGGGAGGCCGAGGTGGGCAGATCACAAGGTTGGGAGTTTGAGACCAGCCTGGCCAATATGGTGAAACCCTATCTCTATATACAAAAAAATTAGCTGGGTGTCATGGCTCACACCTATAATCTCAGCTACTCGGGAGGCTGAGGAAAGAGAATTGCCTGAACCCGGGAAATGGAGGTTGCAGTGAGCCAGGATCACACCACTGCATGCCAGCCTGGGTGACAGAGTGAGACTCTGCCTCCCCGCCCCCACAATATAAATAACTGATCTAGGTCTCATCAACGGAAAGCAGCCCAGAGAAAAGATCCAAGTAGAACACAACCCTACCTAGATCACCAAAGAGACCAGAGTATTCCAGGGACACTACACAGACTCAAGATCCCCATCCTTCACCATGGATGTCACACAGGCTCCTGGCCCTGCACACCAGACATCATTGAAAGAAGAGGGGGCAAGGTAGAAACAGCTCAGATATCGTATTTGTTATCTATCACTGTGCAACAAATAGGCCAAACATTCATTGGCTTAAAACAACTCTAAATATATATTATCTCCTACAGTTTGTCTGAGTCAGAAATGTGAGGGCAGTTTAGCCAATGCCTCTGGCTTGAGGGTCTCTCATGTGGCTGCAGTCAAGGTGTGGGCCAGGGTGACAGTCATCTGAAGCTTTGACTGGCATTGGAGGATCCACTTGGAAGGTGGCTCACTCACTCGTCTTCCAAGTTGGTGCTGGTTGCTGACAGGGAGTTGCAGTTTTTGGGGGCCGCTTAAGTGTCTTCATGACACAGCGGCTGGCTTCCTCCAGAGGTGATCCAAAAGACCAAAGTGGAAGCAGCACTGTCTGCTTCCAGAAGTCTGACAGCGTGACTTCGGTCATATTCTAGTGGTCACAAACAACAGCCCTGATGTGATGACAAAGGGAGTCCTGCAAGGGTACGAATCCCAGGAGATGAGGCTCACTGGGGGCCATCTTAAAACACGGTTACCACGGTGAGGAATTCATTTTTGAACTGACTGAAAAATCACCAGAAAAGTGATTGACTTAACCAGAAGAAACTGGAAAGTTCCTGGCTAATGAAAATTCTGTCCTATGAAGAGACACTTATACCTTTAACTTGAAATTTTTCATTTTTCCTGACCTATCCAGGCTTGAGAAGCAAAATTGATAATGGTTATTAGGAAAAAATGTAAAAAAAAAAATCATTAAAATGTTATGTTTGCCCAGTGCTGAGTTGTGGCTGTTCAAGTGAACCTATTTCAGATGTTAATTTGGGTGAAGTTCCATTTTTGACAAATGAATATATTTTTTTCTCGTTTGGGGTTTCTTTCAGTTAATATCGGGTAGGCTTAGTCCTTGATTACTCTTCTTAAAAATGGATAATGTATCTGATCTTTCCCTAAAGGAATTTATTCTCTGGATCAGAAACAAAAAAAAAGAAAAAGGAAAGGTATAGTTTCACAAAGACGCATCCTCAGAGCAGCACACTTTTTGGTCAGAGGTGAATGGTATCAGGTGGTGGTCAGACGAGGCAGGCTCTCTGATGTTCCCAGCTTCAAGCACCCAGAAGGAAATCTCAAATTCCTCTCACTTCCTAACCACCAGGCAGCCGAGGCCCCATCACATCAGGATCCCACTCCTCACGAGAAAAAGCCTTCCATGAAAGGGGAAAAGAACAAACCACCTCCTGAGAAGAAGCTCAGATAACAGTCCTACCCCATGACTTCTGGAGAAAGAAAAATCTCCATAGGACTTGGGGGCTTGGGAATGTGTTTTCCTGAAACAGGATTCTAATAACATACCAGAGCTCAGATTTCCAGGATAATTGAAACCTTTGGTATTAATTGGAGAAGGGGAGGGAACGGGGGAGCTGGGGAATGCAGAAACTTTTTCCTGCCATTGCTAGAAAACTTCACGCTGCGGTTCTGGGGAAACAAATAGCCTAGTGTTTCACTGCTTTGCGTCTGAAGGGTGGAGGGGAGGTGGGCGCTTAGTGGAGAGGGAGATATGCTCTGTTCAGCTGCCTTTCAGGTTGGCAAGGGACAGATGGCTCAGCCTGGTGCACTGGAGGAGGAATTCCTAAATCCTTATTATTTCAAAACTTGTGGCTTTGCACTAGAGGCACAAGTTTTGGTCACATGCACATGTTATTTGTCCATCAGTAGATATCACGATTTTCAAAGGCAACTGGCACATCAAGCAGACACTCAATAAGTAGTATTCAGTGGCAATGAAAGGAAATTATGCAGGTTTTCAAAAAAAGCAGCATTCTCGTTGCTACACCATAGGGAGAGTAGAGCAGTCCGGTGGGCAGAAGTGAGAACTGAAAATAGAATTTTTCATCTAGCATTCGTTGGCCTTCTACTTGTATCTACTTAATAAACACCGTGTCTCTGGCCTTTGGTGAAGTTAATCCTCTCTCCCTTCTTACTCCCCTTCCTTCCTTTTAAATAACCTCCAGAGGCCTATGGGTTCATGTTGGAAGACACCAGGATCACTGATTCAGAGAAACTTGCAGAAAATCACTCAGGGGGAGGGTGTAGGATCCACTGTATCTTAGCCTCCAGCTGACTTCCCAGAGGTAGTGTGGGGTGGCGTGGATCTTTAAACTTTGTATTTAGGAGCCTTCATCCTGATGTTCATATGAACTTTTTCTGTTATTCCTGAACAGGGCAACTGCCTCAGTTTCCTTATTTGTAAAGTGGATATAATTTGACATCTTGTAGGGCTGTAAAAATTTAATGAAAAGATATCTAAAGTGGCCGGCACAGTGCACTTTATGAAAATGTAACTTCCATCCCTTCATGAGGGAAATGTTATTTGTCTCATGAAGTTATGAGGATTCAAAGAAAAACCTATAAAATATCAAATATTGTATCTGAGATATAGAAGATTTAGCAGTATTAGCTCAGAAATTCCTATTTATATTATTATTAGTAGTAGCCTGCCCTGTAATTTCAGAGAGGAATACATGTTTCCCTGCTCTTACTTCTGTACCTACCTTCCCCACCTACCCCCTGCTTTCACATTTCAGTGCATCTTCGTGAAGTTTTGGGATCTAGACTTCTGCGCTTCCTTGCCCCGCAGGAATGTGAGATGTTTTTCATTTGTTTCAGGGGCTGCGTTTAAATAACGGATACCCAGATGTCTGCTTGGCAAGTCAAGACTCATCTAAGGAAATTCATTTTGGGATTGAATAGACAGACAGGACTGACGCTAAAAACAAAAGAGGATGGGAGCAAAAGGGGGTTCAAGTCACACTAAGGCTGGCAGAGCCTGAGGTTTTCTCCGAGGCAACCGCTGGGAGATGGCAAGACTCCACAGGGCTCCAGCTGGGTGGCTGTGCAGGAGAACTGGCTCCATGACGCACAGCCCAGGCTGCCTCCATGAAAGTCTCTGCAGCCTCATGGCATAGCTCAACTGATGTGAAGCACAACCCTGTGTAATAGATGGCCAGCAACAAACCTGGTGTTCTTCGTAGACAAAGCACCAAGCCTGTCTGTTGCCTGCCTCCCCTTTTACTCCATTTCTACCCTACCCTGGACCCAGCAGTCTGAAACTTCTGTAATAAAACGAGTCTTTCACGTTAGAAGAGCTTTGCTATTTCTAGTGGGCATAAGGGTGTGGGAGTGGGTGGCATGATTCTTGCTCTGCTCAGACTTCATTGGGTAGAAAACCGCCTCCCCAATTTACCCTCCTCTTGGTTCTCTTTCCAAGCTATCTCAGGGATAAGTAAGAGACAGAGCATGTCTCCTAGGGTCAAATTTCACATTAACCCCCTTTCCATCCACCTGAAGTCCAGTTCCCCCTTGGTTCCACCTTCCTCTTCCATGAGGACTATGCATGTTTCAGTAAGACAATGCTGGGATGGATACCCTTCACACTGTATCCTGAACTGTAGATCAATTGTTTTGAATGACAACTTCAGTTCCAGGCCAGTGTTTTTGGTGCCAAATCCTAAGAAACAGAAATGAAAGTAAGACGAGGAAGAAAATGGCATGTGAGGTCTGACTGATGTCGAACATCTGATGGTGCTCCTGTGAGGGCCATGCTTTTGTCTGGAATACTTGGGGTCCTTGTTTGTTTTTGTACTTATAGAATGCATCTGTTTATGTCCATTATGTTTTCAAAAAATCAAAGGGAGGATCCATTGTTAAGAACACAAAGATGACCACAGAGCTGGACAGTCTCTAAGGGAGCAAAATAAAGTTTCTATCAATACACACAAAACAAAACGCTTCAAGCAGACATAGGTGCTGGGGCCACAGGAAGGTGCATTCATCTTTGAGCTTGCAGGGCTGGGAAGTGTTTAGGGTTTCTTTGAAGCCTCCGTGGCTGTTATTAGATTTGTCTGGAGCTTGTTGAAAAGTATTTATTAGAGGCCTTCTTGATGCTTCTTCTGTCTGATAGGTCATAACTTTTATGACACAGAAATAACCAAAATGAGGAAGCAGAGACAACTCAGAGATTATTTGCCAGTTCTCCGAAGACTGCTGGCCATTTCCACGAGGAACATGCTGGATAATTTATGAAAACAAAAATCGTCTGTGGGAGTGAAATACAGCCCCATGCACTGCAGCAGTCATAATGAACAAAATAAATTCCATCGTTATGCAGATGTTGCACAAGGGCTGTCAGCACGTCGAGGAAAATTTACTCCCCGTCTCCCATGCAGGAGACAAACAATTCCATGAGATGAAAAACAATGCGGAAGGAGAGCGTAGGACCTGGCTTTCTGTCTTCTCGAAGAAGTTTTGCTGCGTGTGTGGAGCAGTGAACTTGGACAACAGTAGAGTCCAATGAACCATTTCTTTCCTGCAGCATTAGACAGGAAAACTTGAAAAACAAAAAATTCTGATATTTTGACTTGGAGACATTAATTGAACACTGGGAAAACAAGGAAAGATGATCCATTTGGGGTGTTTTGAGTGACAGGTCTATGTGTCCGTAAGTGAAACTAAAATAAAATACTGGTTGTTTTGAAGGAACCAAATTATTTCAATCCCCTTAGCACGTACGGCTTTAAAGAAATTCAGAAATTATTCTCTCCAATGTCTACAGTTATATGTGGCCCAAACACTGCCAAAAGTCTCTGATGTCTGGCATATCCTGGAAGAGTAATCTCCCCTCACCTCTGTGTCTGGTTTTGCTAAAATTTAGAAACTGCTGTGGTTCCTTAGCTGGTGCCAAGGAGTTATATATTCCGGTCTCCAAGCTACATGCAATTATTTGTCTTGGCTATAATCTGTATGCTACTCAGCCTCCTTGGTAACTTTGCCATAAACCATATCTCTCTCCTTTATTTTATTTGGGGGAGGAGGGTATTTCCTCACCAGGAATTACATTCCCATTAGATGGCTTCGTTATTCGTTATAACTGCCAATTTGCCTTGCTCCAGAAACCTTTTATGGATCAAGAGTGGTTGTGCCCTGGCCATCCAGCCCTGTGGATTCCCCCTTGAATTCCATTAGCCAGGTCTCCCCACCATCTGGAATGCACCTGACTTGTCACCCGAATAGTATGTGTTGGCTTTTTTTTCTTGGCATCTTTTTTTTATTCCTCTTAATAATTTCCACTGAAAAGCAGAGGTGAATGGTGATTTCACTATGGAATATTCTGGAGGAGAAGGTGGCTTGCTTTTCATTTTCTGAATTATCAGGCAATCATAAAGAGCAGTAAGTAGATAGAGCTATTCTATCATTCTACAATACTTACAGAAGTATGTAATTCAGGCTGCAACTATCGCTAACAAATTATCCAACTCAGATTGGTTGGAGGGTAGGTGAAATGTCTTTTCACATTTCCTAAAACAAAGAGAATCACGCTAGGCAATGAATCTGCAGTGGGCATGGCCTGGTGACCGTTTATTTAGAAGCCAAATAACTTCAGTCCTGCAGCTTTCTTTAGCTCGGGGTTCTCTCACAGTTTCTGCATAAATTTACCATAAAATCATAAAGCAAAACATAAAAAGAGAATGGCAACAGTAAAGTAGCTACGCCACAAACTCAACAACGATTATATATTCTATCTAGGGCACACTTAACTCTCTAATTGCTAATTGTAATTTAAATGAAAACATGTGTTTCTTGTTAAATTCATCAGCTACATTTTTAAGTGCTGCCGAAGAGAACTGTGATTAAGGCTGAATGTTCACCTCACAGTTCTGACAACCGCAGGGCTCAGGCATTATCAGGATGTCCTCTGAAGTCAGAGGCCCTTGATGGCCATGTGGCTTTCCAAAACCAACAACTCTGCAGGACAGAGAGGACAGCATCTGGGAGAAATTACTCAGCTGGGATTCTTTGCACACTGTGTGCTGCTGTCTCCCGTGTGTCCAATTGTGAAGACCCTGTGAAGTTCATCTGGATCCAGCTCTATTTGGAATTCAGCCCTTTGCTTGCTAAAGATACTCTGTGGATTTATAAAATCCTGACAAACTGGGGCAGCCTCCCAGCAAAGGAGCTGGTTCCCTTCTGGTCTCACGGAAGCCATTCAGCCCTCATGCGTCCAAGAAAGGCATTAAATAAGGCGATGATTGTAAATATCGCCTGTGACAAGTGAGGATGTCATGCCACTGTCTGGCACAGAGTGATGGCTCGCAAACACCAGTCTCATCCTTTTACCTGACAAGCATGATTTGACATTAAGAATGGAAAGAACAATGTCTTGTCTCTTCCTATACCAAATAGTTAATTTTTAGTTAAATAAAATTTTTTTTAAATTGCATATTATGATGCAAAAAAATGAAAGAAATATTTAAAATCTCCTTCATTCAGCTTTTTTAGGGAAAAGCCAATCTTAAGTCATAAATATCTGGGATAGAGGACTTTTTTTAAAGAGTGGTACAGTAATTCCCCCTTATCTGCAGGGGATATGTGCCAAGACCCCCAAAGAATGCCTGAAACATCAGGTAGTACTGAACCCTTTAGATACTATATTTTTTTCTAAACATACACATGTATTTATTTCAATTTTAGTTTCATTTATAAATTAGGCACAGTATAACATTAACAACAATAATAATAAAATAAAACAATTACAACAAAACGGCAGCATCACTACTCTTGCACTTTGGGGCCATTAAAAAAAAAAACTTTTTTTGAAATGAGGGTCTCACTCTGTCACCCAGCCAGGAGTGTCATGGCACGATCTCTGCTCACTGCAACCTCCACCTCCTCAGTTCAGGCGATTCTTGGGCCCCAGCCTCCCAGGTAGCTGGGACTACAGATGCACATTACCACACCACCACACCTAGCTAATTTTTGTATATATATATTTTTTTTTATATAGAGATGGGGTCTCACCATGTTATCCAGACTGGTCCCTAACTCCTGAGCTCAAAGTGATCCACCCACCTGGACCTCCCGAAGTGCTGAGATTACAAGCATGAGCCACTGCACCCGGCCTGGGGCCATTTTTAAGTCAAATAAAGGTGACCGAAACACAAGCTCTGTAGTGCTGTAACAGTAGACCTGAGAACCAAGACAGCAACTAAGTGACTCACAGACAGGTGGTGTTTACAGTGTGCAGACGCTGGACAAAGGGGTAACTCACATCCCAAGCAGGACGGGATGGGATGGCCCAAGATGTCACCACCCTACTCAGAACAAGCACTCAATTTAAAACTTACGAATTGCTCATTTTGGGACTTTTCCATTTAATGTTTTCAGACCATAGTTGACGACAGGTAACTGAAACTGCGGAAAGTAAAACTGCGGAAAAAAAAGAAAAGAAAAGGCAGATAAGCAGGAAATATTATATTCTTATTTTTCAGTTAGACATAGGAATTCGAATGAGTTAATCGAGTGGCTTTTCCTTTTTAAAAATTGAGCTAACAAGAATGATTTGTGAATAGCTTATTAATCCACGTGGAAGAACATTAGCAAAGTGTCTGGGAGTCTATGATAGTCTGGGCTCTGGAGAGGGATAGGAGGTATGTCTGTCAATCAATCAAGAGATTTATTATGAGGAATTAGCTTACTCAGTTATGGAGACTGAGTAATAAGACAACACAAGACCGATGCCTCAACTTGAAGGCAGGCAGAGAGAGCGCATGGTCCCTTCGTGAGTCATTTGTTCTATTCAGGCCTCTGATGGATTGAATAAGGCCCACCTCCATTAGAAAGGGCAATCTGCTTTACTCGGTTTACCAATGCAAATGGTAATCTCACCCCAAAACACTCTTACTCACACACCCAGAATAATGTTTAACCAAATATCTGGGCACCCAATAACCCAGTCAACTTGACTCATAAAATTGACCATGATTGAGACTAAGATGATCTCATGAGTTATTTAAAGCACTGTCTCTAGAGCCTGCCATGGAAAATGCATAGCTTTGGAGTTGGGCAGATTTACACTGAGTTCTGGCTCCTCTGCTTACTAGGTCTGGGTCTCTGGAAAGCTATGTGACCCTGCTGAGATTCAGTTACCTCAGTGGCCCAGTGTGGACAATAATAACTATATGCTCAGTTCATTGGGTGTGTCACTTGTGTGGTTCAAAGTGCAACCATTATGCTCCAGTCCATCAGTCCACTTGGTAGCATAATGCTAGAGGCCCAGCTGTGATTCATGCGGGGCCTGGGGTGTTAGGGTCTGTTTTTTCCACTGTGACAATGATGAGAGCATTGGTGGCCAAACATGAGTGACCGGGAGGGCTGGTCCAGCTGGCCAGTCTCCCTTCCAGCCACTTCTCATTCACGTATTCAATATTCTTGTTTGCTTGGTGGGTTGCATGCTTATCCTGGAGGAATCAGAACTGCCCAGGCACGTGCTAACTCACAGACGCAACCCTAACCTTCTTTCTCCTCAGTCCCCTCTTGAGGTCTAGAAACTTCTCCTTTGGATTGGTTATGGGCTGAACTGTGTTTCCCCCTCCCCAAATTCATTATTTGAAGTCCTAGCCCCCAGTACCTCAGAATGTGACTGTATTTGGAAATAGATCATTTAAAGAGGTAATTAAACTAAAAGCCATTAGGATGGGCCCTAAGCCCACTGGACACACAGAGAGACACCAGGAATGCATGCACAGAGGAAAGGCCATGTGAGGACATGGGGAGAAGGTTCCATCTGCAAGCCCAGGAGGGAGGTCTCAGGAGAAACCAACCTGCTATGGGATCCTTAAAACAAAGGTTTGTTTATGTCCCCTTTCTCGGTAATAGTGGGCAGCCTGTAGGCAGCAACAATCACTGCTTTAGTGATAACTTTCCTTCTGAACACCGGGGATGGTGACTTTCTAATACCTCACTAACCTCAGCAGGGGAAGAAAATACAAGTTCACTCTAGCTCAGCATCCTGCTATACTGCAAAACACTTGCCACACTGTGTGCCACAGAGTAGTCAATTGACACACAACTCCCTCTCTGGATTTAACCTGTGCTTTTTTTTTTCTGCCCCTTGCAGCTAGGCAAACCCTTACTACTTCCCTGAGACCTGATGGAAATGACCATTTTTTTTTCCGAATTTCTTTTGAGGGGACCTCAAAAACATAGAGTTGAATTCATCATAATTCTTGGTTTTTGAAACACTCTTGTCATTGGCTCAGGTCCTCCTTTTAAGAAAGTAAACAATTACAATATAAATAAATTCCCTTGAACTTCTTATCCAACATAAGAACCAAAACGCCGACAGTCATTTATACTTCTTTATATCCATCCTGCTTTCCCACTTCCTCACCTGGTAATGGCAGTAGTAAAACATGTGCTTATCACTGTTTACTGTATTAGTTAGGGTCCTCCAGAAAAACAGAACCATAGGATATCAATCTATCTATCAATTTATTATAAGATATTGGCTCGTGCAAGCATAGAGGCTGAGAAGTCCCACCATCCCCCATCTGCAAGCTGGATACCCAGGAAAACCAGTGATGTTTTCTGAAGATCTGAGAGCAGGAGAGCCAATGGTGGGGATTCCAGTCCGAGTCTGAAGGTCTGAGAACCAGGAGTGCCAAGGGGCAGGAGAAGATCAATGTACCAGCTCAAATGCTCAGGCAGAGAGTGAATCCAACCTTCCTTCACCTTCTAGTTCTAGTAAGGCCCTCAGTAGATTGGATGCTGTCCACTCATGATGCAGAGGGCCACCTGCTTTACCCAGTTCACTGATTCAAATGCTAATCTTTCCCTGAATCACCTTCATAGACACACCTAGAAATAATCTTGAATCAGAGATCCGGGCACTCTGTGGTCCAGTAAAACTGACAGTAGATGCCGGAGCACTGTCAGCTTCCTGCCCCACCTTCCCTTGCAGTTCCTACAAATGAATCTGGAGTTCTGGGTGTTTTCCTGTATATCAAAGGTTATACTATCTTTCCTGTTGTTGATTGCATGCCTCTGCCTCTCCTGATGGACTTTCCCTTCCAGTTATTCCTTCTGTCTTTCTGCTTCAGCCTCTCTCTCTCCCTGTCACTGCCTTATATCAGGACACAAATATATTTATTTCCCAACCTTAAAACTAAAATAATAATACGTGAGAACAACCCTTGCCCCCTAGATAATCCTGCCTACTGTTCAAACTACCATCTCATCTCTCATTCTCTGTACCATTAGATCTCTTTAAAATAGGAAAGATGGAGGTATGATGAATTCACAGTGTCTCTCCCCTTTGCCACTGCTGAGTCATCTTTCATTCTATGGTAACCCAGCTTCTATGGAGCAGAAATTGCTTGTAGAAAAGCCAGTGGCCTCCAATTCACGAATTCAATGCCTGGTCTCAGTATTCATCCCGTTAACTCCTCTGGAGCACATGACCCTCTTGACACCCTAAACAATGAGCTCCCTTCTCCCATGGCTGCCAAGTGTTTCTTTTCCTGATTTTTCCACAACTTTTCTACCTGCCCCTCCTCACCTCCTTGGCTAACCTGTCCTCTTCTGCCCTTTCTCACAGGTGTGTGCTGCTGAGAAATCTTACTGTGGCCTCCTCACACTGGACACCTACCTCGGTTTGACAGTCCCATAATGTGTAGGGAATCAGAATATGCCACCCCTGCATGTGCCACCCCCAAGTATGCCACTTTGGCATAAGTCTCAGCTGCCTTCAGCTCCAAAGGACCTTTTAAGCTGAAGGCAGTTGAGAAGAAACAAACACAAGGAAAACCTCTCTGCTCCTCCCACCTCCGCCAACTAGGAGGGGAGCAGGACATTTCTCAGTCACTGGAGACAACTCTAGACTTTTACAGCCCACACATGGCATCAGGAGAATCTATGTAACAAACCTTACTGAACAACCCTTATCCTTCATTAGTTTCTCCCCATATATTAATCTTCCCACAGTTTACCACCTCTGAATGCCTAAAGCCCTTTTCTTTAGTCTTGTCGCCTGTTTATAAATGCGCTGTTCTTTGTTAAATACTATGTAAAACAAGTTCGGACCACCCTTTGAGTTTCTCATCCTTGAATTTCCTGCGCCACACTGCATGAGTTAACAAACTGTTTGCTTTTCTCTTGTTAACCTGTCTTTTGTCCGTCTAATTTGCAGGCCCCCAGCTGGAGAACCTAGGAGTGTAGAAGAATAAGATTTTGTTTCTCCCCTGCAATGTCCGTATGTGCTCATGTCCATTCTAAGAAGTCCCATGGCTCAGCTGCCTGTGCTTTCTCACCATCCCCTAGGGGTTCCCCCATTGTGAGGCCCCTGGGCTCAGTGAATGGCAGACATCGTAGCTCTTTTCCTTATGCCAGGTTGTGGGAACATGGATCGCTCAAGGTCCCTGCCTCACAGACACTGGACAGGGTAGGCAAAGCAATATCTTTCCTTTCAATAAGGCAAGATTAAGGCACTGGGTGTGGTAACCAAAGCTGTGTTAACAGACAGCACAAGTTTCTGCCCAGGAACTCTCACTCACTGGTGTGCCCTGGTCAAAGGCACAGACGCTCCCTCTACAGGCATGGGCACAGTTCCCCTTGGTCAGCCCTAGCCCCTGCCCTCCACAGGGCTGCCCTTATACTCTGACCTGGGCCCAGGTGCCCAGAGGCCCCTCCTCCCTCTCCATGACCAGCTTTTCTCCAGCATGGACGGAGGTTCCTGCATCCACCCATTGCCACCATGCTTCCTACCCTCAGTTCAAGCTTCTTTACACTGAATAAAATGTCCCTCAAAATTAGAAATAAAAAAGTTTCCAGATGCTTGATCTGTTATTCCTTCTTTCTTCTATTCCAGTGAACACATACTTATTGCAGGTTCATATCTGTTCTGGGCACTGTGCAAAACACTAGGATATGGCAAAGGACGATGCTGTCCTCCAAAAACTTACAGGTTGCTGGGGAGAATCAGGTAGGTGAACTGGTGATTTCAATGCAATGCAATATGCTCTGAAACAGCTAGACATGGTCCTATGCTTCTGAACGAGCCACTATTCCCTAAATGCGTCAAACCTCGGCAGACAAATCTCCATCTCCCTGGAATGCTCTCTCCTCCACAACTCAGCCTTGTTACACATTGTTGACAACATAGGCTGAAGTCCCCTGTCACGGCAGCTTGCTCAGTCTCCCCAAGCAGAATCTGTCACTGCCTTTGCATAATCCCGCAGCACCCTGGACACGCCGCTTTTGTGCCAGTGACTGCACTAGGCTGATTGTTTATGCATGTTCCCCCTGAGACTGTGTGTTCTGGAGAGACAGAAGAAGTCTTGATTAGCAGTAGATAGGTAGTGCTGAGTTCACTTCAAGAGATAGTCATTGAGGCAAATACATGCAGAAATGAAAAAACAATTTAATAAACCTGTATTGGGTGAAAGATAAGTTTTGGCCCCAGCCTCTTCCAATTATATAACTGAGGAAGTTTAAGAAAGATGATTTTGCTTGAAGGTGAAAATAATCAAATAACTGCCTTTGGAAATTAAGGAAGAAAAACATACCCCTTAACATTCTAGTGTCTTTTCTAAATAAAGTTAAAATTTGGCAAAATTAGTTTTGGCAGCAAGTACATAGTAGAACAAACAGAGAATTTCAACTTGATGATTTAAATCAATGGTTAATTTTTTTAAAAAGCAGAATTTGAGCAAACATTATAAACACAGACATATTTCTCTTGGCGTAGGTAGAATTTCAGATGGTGGATTTGTTGCTCAGGGCTGCTGTAAAACAAAGTACCATGAATTGGGTGTCTTCAACAGCAGCAATTTATTTATTGCCTCACAGTTCTGGAGGCTAGAAGTCCAAAATCAAACTGTGGGCAGTGCTGGTTCCCCGAGGGCCATAAAGGGAATGATATGCCCCAAGCCTCTCTCTGGCTTGTAGATGGTCCTCTTCTCCCTGTGTTTCTTCCCTCCATTCATTGTGTCATCTCTGCTCAGATTTCTCCCTTTTATAATGACACCAGTTACACTGAACAGGGGCCTACCCTAATGGCCTTATTTTTAAAAATTGTATCTGTAAAGACTCTCTCTGAATAAGGTCATATTTTGAGCTACTAACAGGACTGTAACATATCTTTTGTTTTTTGTTGTTTTTTTTTGAGTCAGAGTCTTGCTTTATTGCCCAGAGTGCAGTGGCACCATCGTTGCTCACTGCAATCTCAAACTCCTGGGCTTAGGTGATCCTCCACCTCAGCCTCCTGAATTACTGGGATTACAGATGTAAGCCACTACACTCAGCTAGGACTCTAATAGATCTATTTTAGATTCAAAGACTATGGTCTTTAGAAGAAGAAAAGAATGTATTTAGGAGTCTCTGAGCAGGACCGAGGAAGCTTATAGTATACAAATAATAGGTAACACCAAATTTAAAAAACCAAACCAATGGGAAATTTACCCAATTAAATTGGATTGAGCAAAGCAGGTTAATTGAGGTTTGTCAGTTTTTGACAGAAAGAACGACTCAAAAGCTCAGTCTTACCAGTCAACATATAATTTCAGGTGTCCTACTATCATTGTAGTAGGCTTCAGGAAAGACAAGAAATCAAACCTGTGTTTAAATCACTATGTTCAGCAACAGAAATATGTTTAAAAAACTGTCCACCTGAAACTGTAACCTAAGGAATGCCAGATGATGTAAGAATAGAAAGAGATGTGAAAAATATTTGGAAAATTGAAAACAGGTATATGAATGATGAACTCTGAGGGGCAAAGGGAAGTGAAACCCACGTGTGCTCCCAGTGAAGCCCACTGATTCACATGGTAAAACCCTGGGAGACTCAGGAATTGGAATATTTGCTGTCTTGGAAGTTAAATGTCATTTCATAACTTTCCATTTAAATTCAGTTCATATTTTGGCTCTAGTTTCCAGACTTTGAGACAGGAATCTCAATGGCTTCTTTGACATCTCCAATTGGATGTCTTTAACGACACCTCAAAACTTCACATTTCCAATAAAAATTTTGGCTCTATCCTTCTTAAAACCTGCAATCTTCCCACCTCACTCTTCCATAACTCCTTTTCCCCCATGGTTTAGGTCAAAACCTTAGAATCAGGAATTTCTGTCTTCCCATTTTTCCTGCAAAGTACAACTAAGAACCCTAAAAACTGTGTATGAAACAAGTATAAGAAGACTGAAAGGTAGAGAGAAGAAAGCAGACTGTCTAGGGACCTCAAGACTCAAGGAACAATGTGATGGTTTTCTAGGTTTTTATTTTTGCCCCATATATTCTAGAGTTGCTGCTGAAGAAGCTCACACCAAGAAACACCAAAGATGCAGACATAAAAAAAAATATCCTGGGTCAAAGGATGAGGAAATGGGCAGCCTACTAAGACAGAAAATATTTAGACAAGAACTGCTCTGCTCCAGGCAAACATCACGGGAAAAACTGTGACCCACCTTCACCCACACAAGAAAAGACCTTGTAGACAGCCTAGAATTTCACTCTCAGGAAGCTGTGAGGTGCCCTTCTCCCTGCTTGGAGGGTGATATCAGAGGAAGCCCAATAGGAAGTGACCACTTTTACAATCACCCACCAATAACAAGGCCACTCTCAATGTCAATAGAGACTGCATGTGAAACTGGAGCTCCCTTGCACAATAATAATGAAAATGGTTTATTACATTTCAATAAAGGTGTAGAGTGAATTAAAAAACACAATCTAACTATATACTAACTACAGAAACTTGCTGCCCGTATAATATAAATAGGTTGACAGAAAGTGGATGGAAAAAGATCAATCATGCAAATAGTAATAAAAGAAAGCAGGATTGGCTATGCTAATACATAGACTTAGAGCAAAGAAAATTCCTAGAAATAGAAAGAGACATTTTGTAATGACAAAAGGTACACTCTACCAAGAAGACAGAGCAATTCTAAATGTGTATGCTGAGTAAAAGAGTGGTAAAATATGTGATGATGAACTGATAGAACTGAAAAGAGAAACGGGTAAACCCACAATTATAGTTGGAGACTTTAACACTCCTCTATCAAAAATTGATAGAAGACACAGAAGAACTCAACAACACCATCAACCAACAGGATCCAACCGGCGTTTATAGAACGTTCCACCCAACAACAACAGATACCAATTCCTTTCAAGTAGTCATGGAATATATAGCAAGACGGACCACATCCTGGGCCATAAAACAAACCTCAACACATTTAAGTAATTGAAACTATACAGAGTTTTTTTCAACTACAATGGAATCAAAGTAGAAAGCAATATCAGAAAGAAAACAAACAAAAATATCTTCAAATACTTGGAAACTAAAGTACACACTAAATAATCCATGAGTCAAAGAGTAAATCACAGGAAAAATTTTAAAAAGAACTACATGAACTGAATGATAAATTCAACATATCAAAATTTCAAAGATGTAACTAAAGTGGTGCTAAGAGGCAAATTTATAGTACTAAATACATGCATTAGATAAGAGGAAAAATCTCAAATTGATAATCTAAGCTCCAAACTCAAGAAATTAGATAAGGAATAAAAAAAAAATAAAACCAAAGTAAGCAGACTGAGGCAGTAGTATAGAACAGAAATCATTAAATGAAAAACAGAAAAAGCAGTAGAGAAAACCAATGTAACTAGAATAGTTCTTTGTAAAGCTCAACAAAAATCAATAAACCTCTAAGAAAACTAGTAAAGAAAAAATGGAGAAGGCACAAATTACCAACGTAAGAAATTAAACATGGGAGACCAGGCGCAGTGGCTCACGCCTGTAATCCCAACACTTTGGGAGGCCCAAGCTGGTGGATCACTTGAAGTCAGGAGCTTGAGACCTGCCTGGCCAGCAGAGCGAAATCCCATCTTTACTAAAAATACAAAAATTAGCCAGGCGTGGTGGCACACACCTGTAGTCCCAGCTACTCAGGTGGCTGAGGCAGGATGATTGCTTGAATCCAGGAGGCAGAGGTTGCAGTGAACCAAGACCGTATCACTGCACTCCAGCCTGGGTTACAGAGTGAGATTCTCTCTCAGAAAAAAAAAAGAAAGAAAGAAAAAGAAATTAAACATGGAACATTACTAAGAACACAGCAGGTATTAACAGGATCATAAAGGAATAATAATATGAACAATTCTACACATGTAAATTTAACAACTTAGATGAAATAGACCAATTCCTCAAAAAATACAAACTACTGCAAGTTACCCAATATAAAAGAGTAACCTGTATAGCCCAGTAAGTGTTCAGAAAATACAGTTTGTATTTTCATGACCCCCCAAAAATCTCTAGGCCCAGATGGAGACGGTCTCTCTGGAGTTACTTACAGTGAATCAGGAATCAAGATCACAGGTGGACTTCTGAACAGCAGCGTGGGAAGCTGTAAGACTGTGCATCAATGCCTTTGAAAACCAAGAGGAAATTTTTCCTACTGAAAATTCTGTTCCAGCTAAATGATCAATGAAGTGTGAGAATTAAATAAAGGCATTTTCAAATAATGCAAGGCCTGACACTTTACCTCCAATGCCTTAATGACTATGCTCCCCCTAAACAAGAGAATAAACTAAGAAGGAAGACATGGGGTCCAGGAACAGGGGATCTTTCAAAGGAGAGGGACATTAAAAATCTTGTAGGAAATAATGAGACAGATATTCAGATGATAGCTGTGCAGCAAATCTAGCGAACAAGAGGGAAGAGCTCCAGGGAACATATTTCCAAGAAAATCAGTGGATCTCTTTTTCTGGGGGAAATCTGGTAAAAGTATTAGTTATAGGAACACAGAAAACAAAACAAATTTAAAAAAACACCAAACAATGACTAACTCCAGGAAAAACAAAGAGTTGTGCTATCATAAAGAAAATATAATCATAATATGCTATGCATCGTCACTGTGAACAAAATTTCCATAGTTATAATACCATAATTCCTTAATTATAATTTAGCTACATATTTTCATGTAACTATGTTGGGAGGATATGGGATGCAAGCACAAACAAGTGTGTATAGCTAAAGGTATTTGTGAGATTTTCCAAATAAGATTTCCCAGATATCTTTTATGCAAGTTAATAGAGGATATCCAAATTGGAAAAATTAACAAATAGTAAGTGTGTAAATTAGACAAGTGGAGGTAAATATAAGAAATAACTGAAAGAATTAAAATGGGTTGTCTCAGGGGTATGGTACTCAGGAGTGTGGATGACAGGTAGATTTTGTTTTCTTTATATGCTTTGTAGTACTATTTGACATTGTAAATTGTGTACACGTATTACTTTGAAAAAAATAAAATTATGATAAAATCTATTTAGACACTTTTCTTTTTGAGATGGAGTTTTACTCTTGTCACCCAGGCTGGAGAGCAATGGCATAATCTCAGCTAACTGCAACCTCCACCTCCCAGGCTCAAGCAATTCTCCTGCTTCAGCCTCCTGGGTAGCTGGGACTACAGGTGCCCGCCACCACACCCAGGTAATTTTTTGTATTTTTTGTAGAGATGGGGTTTCACCATGTTGGCCACACTGGTCTTGAACTCCTGACCTTAAGTGATCCACCCATCTCAGCATCCCAAAGTGCTGGGATTACAGGCCTGAGTCCCCGTTAGATAAGTTTTGAGTGTTCCTTTGTTTTCATTATGAACTATCGCAGCTCTGCCCACCAGCTAGCTCTGCTACCCGCACCCCAAGATGTGGAGAGCAACAAAGGCAGAGGGGATTGACATTTCTTCACCTGGTGAAATGGGTAAAAAGTTTCAATTAAGCTTCCGAGGGAACGTTGTGAAACAGTGAATGAGAACAACTCACAGCGTTCTCAACATCCTGTTTCTCATCTGCTTGACTGAGTGGTAGGAAGTTTATAGTTCAGGATATTTTTGTTGACCAAAAGGTGAGAGATTTGGAGTTTGTTTATTTTTCATCTCAGCATATAAACTCAGAAGCTTTTCAAGCAAGTCCCATTATTGACCTTGGAAATAAAATATCTAGGAAGCTCAGAGATGATGATGTGTTCTCAAGCACAAAGGGTAAAGCTTTCCTCCATCTGAGGTTTTGACAGTGTCCAGCTGAAGAAGGCCAAGGTCCATCACTCGGACAAGCCCTTCCCACAGGGTCGTGTGGGCCTCCAATTCTAAGCAAACTCTGATAAAGTTTAAAAAAAAAAAAAAAAAAAAAAACCCCAAAAAACCAAAAAGACAAAAAAACCCTCTAAGCTAAGCACAGTGGCCCCTGCTTGTAATCCCAGTGCTTTGGGAGGCCGAGATGGGAGGATCCTTTGAGCCTAGGAGTTCGAGACCAGCCTGGGCAAGCTGGGGAGACCTCATCTCTACAAAAAATAAAAATAAATTGGCCAGGCATGGTGGTGTGTGCCTGCAGCCCTAGCACCTCAGAGGCTGAGGCAGGAGGATGGCTTGAGCCCAGGAGGTCAAGACTGCAGTGAGTCATGATCAGGCCACTGCTCTCCAGCCTGGGTAACAGAGCAAGACCTTGTCTAAAAAAACAAACAAACAACAGCAAAACAACAACAACAACAACACCTCTCCAAACACACATCCTTCCCAACCGGGGAAGAATCCGAGGCTGCAGGCAGAACTGGCTTTATAACATGCAGAACCCAGTTCTCACACAATGACAATGCAGGCCTTCTTGTAAAAAAAAAAAAAAAAAATTAGTAAGGACGTCAAGACGGTGAGAGCAGAATGTGAGACCAAGCACAGGGCCTGGTGAGACTACACAAGTCACAGCCCAGGGAGCAGCCCTGGGTGCGTGGTCTGATGAAAATGTTGTTTGAATTGAAGTAAAGACTCAACGTTTCTATTTGTTCATTAGAAGTTCATATCATGCTTAGTCCCTTAGAGATAAGAGCTCCACTTTGGGAGGCTGAGGATGGCGGATCACTTGAGCTCAGGAGTTTGAGACCAGCCTGGCCACCGTGGTGAAACCCTGTCTCTACTA
The DNA here is from genome assembly GCF_001604975.1 of Cebus imitator. Classification (NCBI taxonomy): domain Eukaryota; kingdom Metazoa; phylum Chordata; class Mammalia; order Primates; family Cebidae; genus Cebus; species Cebus imitator. The sequence goes on from NW_016107336.1 coordinate 1,529,143, forward strand.
AAAATGCAAATATTAGCTGGGCATGGTGGTGGGCACTTACAATCCCAGCTACTCAGGAGGCTGAGGCAGGAGAATCACTTGAACCCAGGAGGCGGAGGTTGCAGTGTGCCAAGATCATGCCATTGCAGTCCAGCCTGGGTGACAGAGTGAAACTCAATCTGAAGATAAAAAAAAAGTCCCAGGTGTCTGAAACCTAGCTATGCTCTTTTTCTACCAGAATGACCACAGTGAAGGGTTGTGACAGGGAGGAGGTGAAATCAAGCGGACACCAAGTGTCTGTCCAGCAGCTGTCTTTATTCCCACAGATTGGGAGATTTCGGCTGATGCCATCAGCACTGCTCTACGTGCCCTCCCCTCCTGCAAACCCAGAAAGCACTTCTGAGAAGATCAAGTGCCTGGTAGAAATGATTCTGTATTCCCCAAGTAAACAGCATGCATAAAAAGAAGCAGAACCCTTTATCCTTTAAAGAAAGTGTTTTGACAGCTTTTCCATGTAATGTAAAGAAAATAAAGAAAATTAGGAGTCTCTGCATATTCATGGATTTCCCCTATGGGGGATTTTGGTGCTATTTTGATAGCCGTGGGTGGTACCCTCTCTTGGGAAGTTTCTAGCTCTAAATGACACGGAACATATACATGCTTGCATGAACACATTGTATCTGCATTTATACCAAATCCTGGGCAAGACGGGGAGCTGAAATCATCACTGTGAGAAATGGACATTGACTCTGAAATACACCAAACTTTGGCCTGTGTTTGAGTTCTTTCAATTGGCTTATATTTGAACATAGAAATGTCATTTTAAAGATAAATCAAAGCTAGTAAATAAATATTAGCTGTTTTGGTGGTCAGATTCTAAGTAACTAAGTGAAATTGAATCCACTTAGTAATACTAAGTAGTTTTCCCCAAGGCTAAAAAGCATCTGTTTTTAGCCATGAAAAAAAGTGTCAGTTGATGTCTTAGAAAAAATATCATTTACTGTTTCCACATCTCCAAAGTGGGTCAGCTGTGATGCTCATTTGTTTGTTTGTTCCTGCTCAGATTCACAAGGTTTTTGGGATTAACCGTATTGAATAAGTGAAGATGAAGCAAAAGGAATCTGATTTGAGACCCTGACCAAATTGTCTCTGTCGTCTTTGAGGAGAGAAAGTGCATCTATTTAGAGATATTTCCATCCCTCCCATCCCTTCAAAGCCTGGCTCCAATCTCACCTACCTGGAAAGTCAGTTGTGAAAATATATCCCACACCCTTTAAATTAAATCTCCACCATGCTCGCCCTTTTCCCTTATATTCTCAGAGAGGATTATATTTGTTTGCAGTTAATTATCCTTTAGTTTATAAGCATCGTCTCATTTTTCTCACAAGCATACACATCATTCACCTTTGCTGGAATGCAATCTTGGAGAATACTGTGGGTCTCCCCTGAGTGTTCAGGACAGAACTGTGTCCCCAGAGCCCCCCTAACATTGCCGCTGCTGTCTAACTGTCTCTCTCACTCTGTCAATGTTTGGCACTAATCACCAAAACAAATGTGTCGTTTGATCTGCTACTGGGAAACCTCGATTAAAAATATGTGAGCAATTTTATGCTTGGAGAAATAACTTATGTAAGGTTTTTTTTTTTTCATAATACCTGATATCTCTTATAAAGGGTATGCTTATTCTATAAAATATGTTAGATAAATTCTCGATAAGCCGCAGTGGTTGTTAAACAAACGCAACTACGATTAAGATAACAGCCGTGATAAATGGCTTAAAATAAACAATCAAATTCTTAGACATTTAAAAGGAACGTGGTAAATGGAAAGAGCATGAATAAGATGGGAAACCAGGACATTGCTTGTTCTTCATCCAGGCTGGGGCTCCAGTGTCCTCCTCTTGGCTGAAGGAAGTGGTTATGTCTTTATGAGTTCTGTAAGGTTTATTATTCTCAGTCAGCTTTCCTTTTTAAAAGTTGTCTTTAAGCTTACAAAAGTATCCTTCCAGCTGGAGCTGCAAGGTTAAAAAAAACAAAACAAAACCCTATAACAATGTCAAGCAATGCAGAATTTTTGAGTAAAATGTAAATGGTCTCCTTTTCCCTCCTATGACTCCTCCCTGCTGGATCCTTGTGCAATTTCTGTATACCTTATGTGTGCACACATGCACATATGAACATGTGGATATTTTGGTGTACAAATGACACCACATATACATATTGTTTGGAGTTTTACTGTTTTCATTTAATAACTGACATTTTTCCATATCAAATTCAAATCCACTTCATCCTACTCATAGGCTGTGTGATATTCCATAAAATAGTTATATTATAATTGCTCCTCTGTAGAAAGCCACTTAAGCTGCTTCTGATTTTTGATCCTACTTGTAATGTTTCCATGAAAATCCTTGCATAGGTATCTTTGAGTGTGTACATGAATGTCTTTGTAGAAACGTTTCTGCAAGAAAAGTTTCTGGGTCAAAGAGTTTGTGCATTTTTAATCTTAATGGGTATTGTCAAACTGAATTCCAAAAAGATTTTTATCATCCCATTTCCTCACAGCTTTATCAACACTGGATGTTACCAGATTTTTTTTTTTTGACTCTCTAATAGGCATAGTTTAATTGGTATTTCCCTGTGTTTAAATTTGCATTCACCTTATTATCAATAAGATGAAAAATCTCATTAGTTATTGATTTTTGTTTCTCTTTCTTCTCTTTCATGCCTATAGATTTCATTAAATATCTGATCATCCTTTGTTGAGCATATCATTTACAAACAAATTGATAAATTCAATGGTATCCATAGTTGGGTTGCATTTCTTCTGCAATTATTTACTCTTTCTTTCTTCCATAAACCTTTCCTCAGAATTGGAGGGCTTTGTGGAAGTGAGCAGTGCAAGATAGGGAGCCAGTACAAAGGCTGGAGGCCTCATCAGTTCCAAGGAAGGAAGGGCTTTGTTCTAGGAGCTTTTGTGGTACTTCTGAGAGGAGCTGCATTTAGGAGATTTTCCTTCCATCCTGCTAATACAGACATTTCAGGCTCTGCTTCTCTCTCTAGCCTCAACATCTAAAGTAGAGGCCCCAGCCCCCACATCCTTCACTTGCAACAGTAGTCTAGGAGCTCTGGTTTGGGGAAAACACCTTGAAGCTAGCCAGTCCCCTTGGGCCAGGAGGGAGAAGGCTGTAGGTCCCAGCTGTTTTGCAGGCAGCCCTTCTGCTGCTGCTCACCTTGAATATCTCCTTCAATCCTGCTCTAGGTTTTGGTGACATGGGAGTTTCTGAAAGGCTCCCACCTCTGTAACAGCCTCCTCCTGCATGGGTTTGGATTTCAGTTCTCTCAGTCCATCGAATCAAGTGGGTCTCAGCTGGAGGCATCTGACAATGTTTGCAGACATTTTTGGTCATCACAGTTTCAGGGGAGTGTCGCCAGTATTTCGTGGGTAGAGGCCTGGCGCACTGATAGACATCCTATAATGCATAGGACAGACTCTGCAACAAAGAATTAACCAGTCCAATGTCTCAGCAGAGCCAAGTTAGAGAAAGCCTAATCTAATCCATTCTATTTTATTTTTTAAATACACCCTTTCCTGTGTCACAATTCTTACATAACTTTATTCTTCTGAAACATATTTCTTGTCATTTCAATGAGACTGGGGGAGAGAGAGGATATCTTAGACAGTTCTAGCTGCTGTAACAAAGTACCGTAAAATGGATGGCTTGTAAACAGGAGAAATTTCTTCCTCTCTGTTCTGGAGTCTGGAAGTCCAAGATGGTCAGGGTCTGGTGAGGGCCCTCTTCTGGGTTTCAGACTGCTGGCTTCTTACTGTATCTTCACATAGTAAAAAGAACAAAAAAGCTACCTGGAGCCTTTTTTATAATGGAATGAATCCCATCATGAAGGCCACCCTCATGATGTAATCATTTCCCAAAAATTCCACCTCCTGATATCATCACCTTGGAGGTGACCCGTCAAGATAGAAATTTTGGGGGACACATTTAGTCCATTGCAGAGGACAAGCATATTGATGAGTTTAGTTTGCTGTCACAAATGAGGAGATGCAGTCTATTATTTTATTAATACACTTTGGGTAGAGATCAATGAGCAAACATTTCTTACATACGCACCATGTACATGTCACTTGCATATATTCTTTAGTCAGAGTCAAGCTTGAAGACTGTGGAAGTAGGTTCAGATATCATTCTCAAACTCTTATCTTCCTATTACAGTTTTTCACAAATCACATCTGACTAAAATGAATGCACAGTCCAATGTTAAAGGGCCCCCAAAATTTTTTTCAAGTGCCAATATCTATGAAAGTGCTATGTGTCACAAGGGAAAACGTCATCCCCTTCTCTACTTTGTTGTCTCGGTGGTAGTGGAAACCTGCAGGCTGCTTGTGCTCTGGGCTGTGCTCCTACCTTGTTATCCAAAAATGAGAGACGAAAGTTCCCAGAAAAAACAGAAGGTTAGAGTTGCAAGGACCTTAGAGATCACGTGGTTTGTGGTTGATTGTTACATTCACGGCCTCCATGAAGTACATCCTGTGTGGTGTCCTTTCCCACTGAGTATGGACTCAGCCATGAGACTTGCTTTGGCCACCAGCATGGCAGCAAAATGTAATGCGAGGAAAGCCTTGATAAATGCTTTTGCTTTGGGTCTTCCTTATTTTGGAACACAGCTGCACTAGTCAGAAACTCAGTATCCTTCAAGAAACAGAGCATCCTTGCTGGCAGCCCAGGCTAATCACCAGACAGGTGAGTGAAGACACCTTGGACTACCCAACCGTAGATGAGCTGCTAAAAGGCTGCCTCTGAATAAGTAAGCAGAAGAACCACTCAGCTAATCCCAGCTTAATTGCAGAGCTGTGAGCAAATAAATGCTTGTTGGTATAAGCCATTTATTTTGAGGCTGTTTGTAACATCAATAGATAAATAAAACATAGTACAATATCTTCCTTTTACAAACAAAGCAATTAAGAAAGCCATGCTATACATAGTGGCCAAATTCTCAGGCCAGCTCCACAAAAGCCCATAATATACCTGAAGATGGTACTAATAATACTTTGTCAATTACCTCCACACCATGTCACATTATGTAAAGGGAGAGTTCTTTTTTTTTTTCTTATTCATTTGTTTATTTTTTGAGATGGAGTCTCACTCTGTTGCCAGTCTGGAGTGCAGTGTCATGATCCCAGCTCACTGAAACCTCTGCCTTCTGGATTCAAGTGATTCTTGAACCCAGCCTCCCAAGTAGCTGGGAGTACAGGTGTGCACCACCATGCCCAGCTAACTTTTTGTGTTTTTAGTAGAGACAAGGTTTCACCATATTGGCCAGGATCGTCTCAATCTCTTGTCCTTGTGATCTGCCCACCTCAGCCTCCCAAAGTGCTGGGATTACAGGCGTGAGCCACCGTGCTTGGCCAAGGGTGAGTTCTTGGTCTCAACATTGCATGCCAAGTTTATGTTACACACACACCCTCTCTCTTCTACACCTTACTACTACCACCTCCATTTAAGTTGGGAAAGTGGGAGTAGAAGGTAGTAGCTACTTGTAAAATGCTCACAAGTGCTAATCTGCATTAAAGAAGCATCTTTCCAGATTTTCCACACTCCAGGTATTCAGAAAATGGAAGCAAGTCAGGTGGTTGGTTGCATAAGGACCAGATCTCAAAGGGAGTAAGTAACATTAATTCTCATTGATGTTGAGTATAGGAAGGCTCAATCTTACATACTCAACACCTCTGTACTCAACACCTCTGAGCACCAAGTGTCCCCAGTCTGGCATCTCTAATCACATGGCACATAATCACAACTCTTACTTGAAGGATGATTCTTGGCTAAGTTCCATAGGACCCTAAGAAGTTTAAGATATAATTCTAGACCTCAACAGATTTTCAGTCTAGATGGGAAGAGAGATCAGATGCCTACAAGAAAATGACATCAATAGAGCTTAAATTGGTTTAAACAATTGTTGTCATACTGGTTATGAAGTTGTTGAAATACTTCCCTATTAACGCCCGAGCCCTTGCACTGGTGTTCCTGGCTCCTCCTCCAGGTTCCAGAGCTCCTGCAGACTCTCGCAGGATATGCAACTGAAGCACTAAAGCTTTCCACTGCAGGCAACCTCCATGACCCTGTCTATCATGGCCCTGTCTGTTCTGATTGGCCAGTGATCATCAAGTATAGGTTATTAAATGTTCTGAATATCACTCTGGAGGCTAGGCAGTAAACTTTAATTTCTAAATGAGTGGCAGAGATGCCAGGTGTTGAATAGGTCCAAAGGGGTAGATAATATGCACTACTCTATTGGCATACTCAGAGGGGAGGTGTATATGATCTGGAGAGATGGATGGCACACAAATAATTAGGGAAGGCCAAGGCCCTGGACATGCTCAATTCATAGGACACAGTTAGAATAGCATAAACACCAGCCAGAAGTTGCCCAGTGAAATGACAGAAATGAGGATGCAGTTTGGGACTTCATAATCCCCAGATTCATGCCATCCCCAGAAAAGAGGGGGACAAATTATTTTCTAAAATAAGGAACTAAAATGGGATATGGAGGCAGGATAAATAAGGGTTGTTCCAAGACTAGGGTTCTTCGAGGGAGTGAGATTTTTTTTTGAAGACTAGCAGGTGATATGCTTGAAAAAGAAGAAATGAGCCGTAAACAAAAACAAACATAGTTCTAGCAGACTCTGGTTTCCCATGAATACAACCAACAGAATAGATTTTGTAGTTTTTTTTGAAGCTTAACATACTTACAGTTGCCAAACCATACTGTTAATAATTTACCAGATGAGTATCTTTTTATGATTTGTATTCTTCAATATAATTAATGGCACTACTAAGTATACTGAACACTTACAATGCCAAAGCAAAAAATAATTTAGTCTAACACTATAACAACAAACATCATTTAACATCACACCAACCATATCATTTTTCAGTTTCATTCATCTCTATAATTCCACACATGTCATTATACATGCTATTTCATACATGTAACAATAATCTCTTCACTTTCTCCTTATATTGTCTCATATTCCATTCTAGTCTCTGATGTAGCTTTTAAAAATTTTTTTGTTTTAAAGCCCCTAAAAGAAGCTGTTCATTAATGAACCCAACTTATCACGGTTCCTGGCATCCAGCAGCTGCTCACCATGGGCTTCCTAAAAGGAATGATGTGAAAGTCAAGAGTGAAATTGGTAGATGGAGATTGAACCTGTGTTTACAAAATCACAGGCCACGCATGTTTTTCATTTATTGGTATCTTTTCATTATTCATTGCATTTCAACGCAGTTTTGCAGATAACCCTAAATGCTGGAGGTAAATGAATGGGAGCTCCACCTCTCATTCACGATCGGCTACAATGCTGGTCCTAAGTGGCAGTGAGAGGCCCTCGTCCTTGCCTTTGATACAGCCTTGTGCTACTTATTGAGGAGAGCAAGGGAAGCTCAGCAAAGAACAGGGCAATAACACTAAAATTCAGAGTCACAGTCACACCACAGAGAGGGGCACTGGTGAATCCCAGTGCTTGGGGCAGGGAAGTAAGCAGCCAGCATGTCCTTCCTCCTAGTCCAGACTCTCAGTCACAGTAGGCGTCATATCCTGGACATATCCCTAGTGTGGGGGTTGGGGCCAGAACATTATTTACCAGTAATACATGCACCTCATGCATACCTAAGGATTCCAAGGCTTCTGGGTCCAAAAAATGCCATCATAAGTTTTGCTAAAGGAGAACTCTGATCTGTTTAAGCTAGACCTGACAGAGTTATTTTCCAATATGCCTTCTTGTAAGAACCAGTTTGTCTGCGCGGGTGGCCTTCTAGGATCTGCTTGACTTTGCCTCATGTGCAAAGTCTCTTGTAGGGTCATCCCTGCCCTTACCACAGCTGTGGCCATCACCAAATACCGATGTCCTTACCAAGACTTGTGTCCTCACACCCCCATAACTGGTCATCTTTGAGCAGCCAGATCAATGTTGGGGTCTATGCCAAAGTGGCGAGAAGGGTTTCCTTTCCAAATTCTTGCTGTTTTCAAGCCAAAGCTTAAAGTTTTGCATGAAAACAGCTTCTTCAGCTTCTATTTCCTCTCCTTACTAAGTTACCAAACCAGTCCAAGCATCGTGGTGAGAAACAGATGTAACACTTCTGTCCTCCCTGTCCCATACAACCCAGACAACCACACAAAAACCCCTTCCTCCTCACTCATCCCTCCTTCCCCCACCAAAAGCCTAAGTATATCAGTCATGCAAACATATTTCCAAAGGACTCTCCACTGACCAGTTCAGCAAATCTTCAAACTAAGTGTTAGGAGAGCTCAGCTAGGACCCCTGCTACCCGCGGGACTTTGGATACATTGGAGAGGAAGAACAGGAGTTAATTGTCTGCTCGTGTCTGAGAAAGGGGTTTTCCAATTGGCCTTGCTTGAAGACAAATGAATCGAATATGTAATCAGAGAGCCTTGATTCTTGCTTCTTTCAGGAGGTTGTCCCCAAGCATTCCAAATTATGATTTGTTACAGTTCAAAAGGTTTTGAAGTCATTTGAGACCTAAGAGCACACCACCACCACTGAGAACTCACAGTCCATATTATTCCATCCAAGCCCTATTCTAGGTCCTTATGTGAAGTAGGTTCTCACTATCCCCAATTTATAGACAAATCACTGAGGTCAGGGGAGGTTAAGAAAATGAATACAGTCATACAATTAACAAGGGCAGAATCAGGTTTGAACCCAGGCAATCTGAAAGAAAGCCCAAATCCCTAGCCATTCCACCGCCCCAGCTCACCCGAGGAGTCAAGCTAAGGGTGTGGCCCAAGCTGTTGAAAGAGAAGGGTGACAAGGATGCTGGAGCTCACGGCCATCAAAGGCCTATCTGCGTAAGCCCCTCACTTAAAAGAGAGAAATGTGGGCTGGGCATTCCCTGGAACCCCGTGACATTGATAGTCTTGGAAGAATGAAAGGGTTTAAGACTCTCCAGTCTAACGTCTAATTGAGAGGATAACAGACTTCTCAGAACAGAAGCCAGAGACTGTTCATGACTAATCCAGCCTCCCCTTTCCTTCTGTGATGTTCTGCAGTTTTAAGAAGGCAAAGAACATTTCAAGAAAAAGTAACAACCTGTGCAAAGGCTCAGAGAAAGGAAGGCGGAGCAAGGCCACATCTGAAGAATGATGAGGGGCCTCGAGAGGTTGATGGCACCTGGATGGATTTGGACCTGGAGATGGAGGTGAGTCCACTCCATTTGTATGCCCCTGTGAGGTGCATTAGCTGCTTCAGGGTTACAAATAGATGTGCTGCACTCTGTCTTGATTAAACTAATAGAATTCATGTAATAGCATCCTCTCTATCTCACTTTATATAATAACTATATAAGTAGCATTGCAATTCTATTTTATACTTAATGCATTGGGAGCACACTAATACAAGTGAAGATATTTCCTTAGAAGGCTCCAGTCCTTTGTAAAGTTGATGTCTCCTCGAAGCCCCAAAACTTCTGAAGCCCTGTGATTAAATTGGTGAATAACAGGTTATTTTTTAGGCAGAACAACCAAGGAATCCAGTTATGGCCTGAATTGTGTCTCCCCTACAACCCTCTAAAAATTCATGCGTTGAAGTCATAAGCCTCAGTATCTCAGAATGTGTTCTTATTTGGAGATAAGTTCTTTAAAGGGATAATTAAGTTAAAGTAGGGTCTTTGGAATGGAGCCCTAACACAAGATGACAGATGTCCTTATAAGAAGAGGAGAGGAGGAACAGCCACACACAGAGGGATGACCACGCAAGGACACAGGGAGAAGATGCCACCTACAAGCCAAAGAGAGAGGCCCTGGGAGAAACCAAGCCTGTGGACACCTGATCTGGGACTTCGGCCTCTGGAACAATGAGAAAGTAGATTTATTTTGCTGAAGCACCCCAGGCCGTGGTGCTTTGTTAGGGCAACAAAGTCTGAACAAATATGTGTGACAGTCCCAGTGCCCAGCCTCACATGGGGACCTATGTGAAGTCAACTCTCACATGCCAAAGATTCCATCTCCTCTAGCTCAAGGTACAAAGGAAGATGGTGAGCTGCCCTCTTACCTACATTCTTTCAATACAGATCACCAAAATGGAGCAGAAGGAAGTGGGAAGGAGGCCTGAGAAGTTGCCAAGGTAGACAAGAACTCCTCAGAGGGTACAGCAGGATATTCTGGGGCACGGGATTGGGAATCCTTTGTGGAGACTGTGCTTCAAGTCCTGACCCGCAGACACTGTCACAAACACTGATGAGTTTGAAGGGAATGTGGACAGAAGGAAGAGGCACTCGCTCCCTGGAAGGGCCATCCTTTATGTTTAAAATAGCCTCAGCCAACCCTGGCAGATGACAGTGAGTCACAGGACGGTGGATTTCTTACCTGCCCCTTGGCCAGAGCCCCCCATCCTTGTGGCCAGCAGCATGGCCCGGCTCTCTTAGTCCAAAACAAACACGAATGCAGGGTGGAAACCCTGTGAGTAAGAAGGCTCAGGAGGATGAAGACTTGATTTGGATGTCATCCCACTTAACCCTTCCCTTCTGCCTTTCTCTTTGTTTCTCACTGAAGCCCAGAAAGCTTGCCTGGTCATGATTTTTATTATTAGTGGAATTAATATTAGTGCCTTGCCTTTTGGTTTGGATGGCCTGCAGAACTCATGCACAGGAGTACACGGCCACTAAGCCTGCTGAGGCAGGGGGCTAGCTGGGCGAGGGGGCTTCTAGCTCCCAGCTTCTGTGGGCTATTTTTGTGGGTTTTCTCGCTCTTTCCCAGCAAGCCTCGTGTCTGTGGGCTGTACCGAGTCTTTCCCGAGCACGCATATGAAAGGAGCAGATGAAAGCCGCTCCTCTGAGCCCGCCTAATTGGAGAGAATTGCAGTTTAGAGGTAAGGGTTGGTCCTAATAAGCAAGCAGGGGAGGGTGCATAGAGGAGGGGGCGGGCTAGGAGGAGAAGGACTCTTTTTTATGAAAATGTGGGCCTCCCCACTGTCATTCCCCTTCAGCTGCTGCCTCGCAGATGGACCCTTTAATTGAATTTTCCTACAGGCCTGGGGGAGGGAGTCATTTCAGGTCCAGGGAGCAATTGAAGTGAATCCGAGGGCTTTGGTTTCTTTTCATCAGGAGCTGAGGGCCAGGTGGGGTGGGTGTCAGTCTCTGTGTTTTCATCTTGTGCCTGCTATCTTTGTCTACCTTGCCACTCTCCTGATTTCCCCCTTTAAAAAATCTACACTCAGGATTATGTCGCTACATCCTGGACTTAGGCGTCAAAGAAGCTTGAAGGAAGATGAATTAGAAAGATAGGGTTTTGATTCCACTGGATTCAACCCTTTACTGAGCACCTGCTGTTTGCCTAGGCCCATGTTCAGCTCTGATGAAGTCAGTGGGAAGCTCAGTGCACGCCTTCTGAGAATTTTTGCCCAATCAGAAAGAACGTCCTTAAAAACAAGAGAAAAAAACAAAGCAAAACGAACAGCTAATAAACAAAACCAGCAGAAAGACCACAGAATGAGGCATGAAGTTCTAAATTGAATATGACGAAGGACTAAAATGTATGGGTATGGCCACCAGAACAAGTCCCTCGAGGGTCACAAGCATGTGGGACATTTGTTTTGGACAATAGATGGTAAGTTGCCTGATATCAAAAAATGCACCTATAGAATTCTTAGCACCTCTCTCTACCCAGGGAAGAGCAAGAGAGCAGGATAAGAAAAGGAAAATAGGGTCCAGTTCTCTACCTTCTGTGAAAATAGCAAGGATGTGCCCATATCCAGGATTCTGCTGAGAGTCCTGTAGGTTCGAGAATGATCCCAGGAAAGTTGTGAAGAAGCCTGAATGTCCCTTGTCTGTATCTTCAGCCATCTTAATTGACCTTCATAAGATGCAGAATGTGGTCATGTAGAGGAGAAGAAAATCTCTTACCACAAAACCATGCCTTGGTTCCTTCATTCATCAATGTTTAAGTATCTACCATATTTCTGATTTTCTGTTCAAGACTGGAGATACAAAGTCAAATATCACATGGTTTCTGAGGTTGAAGGAGGGAAGCATCACGTGGGCATAACTTAATTCTTTTGTTAGTATTTTATAGCAAGAAAACTTAGTTGAAATGTGGGCACAGAGTACTTAATGGATATAGTAGGTGAGGAAAGAACACCGGCTATCTCTGTTGAATAGATATCCCTAAATACAAAGCATTCTAAACAAAGCAGGAAGCCTGTACGTTCTTCACTGTGGCCCTCAGTGGCAGCCACGTGAGGAAGGGATGTTCCACTTGGCATAGCGGTTGTCCTCTGGTGCTCAGGACAGTAATCAAAGCAATGAGGGAGGATGGGATGACCAGGAAAGATGAAGCCAGAACTGTGCTACAAAAGAGGGTGAGGTTTTAGATGGAAAGAAAAGGAAGGCTACTCTGAGCGCATCATGCCTGGCAGAGGCAGAGAGGTGGGAATGAGCATGGATATAGAGAGAGGAGAGGTGGCTGGCCTAGCTGTGCAGGACCACGCCCACGGCAAACGGGAGAAACGTGTAGTCAAGTGAAGTAGAACCATCAAGGTGGCTCCTAACTTGCATGAGGAATTTATTCTTACAAAAAAACAAACAACAACAAAAAATTAACTTTCATCAAGTTCCTGCTATACCCAGTTACTTTTTTCATCTTGGTTATTTACCATTGTCATCAACATCATCATCACCTAATCCTCACATGACTACTGTGAAGCAGCAAATTTAATCCATTGTAGAGGGAAGGAAATCCTAGTTCAAACAGCATAAGTGACTCAGCCAGCATCGCACAGCTAGAGCGTGGGTGGAACTGAGAGTCACGTATCAGCTCCTGCACCACAGCTGCCTCCCTGGCAGGGAGCAGGAGAACAGGGTCATGGCCAACATCCTCTCACTCACTCCTTCAGGTACTCTAAGTATTGCCTGGGTACGTGGTAACGGGGGGAAGGTGAACAAAGCCCATCGGAAAGCACTGGGGTCACAATTTTAGCAAATAAGCTGTCCCGGAGCCAATCCTCTGAGGCCAGCCTGTCCTACTCTTTTCCTGATGATGGGTACCAGGCAAGTGTTCATTATGCCACCTGCTGTGTTCAGCACTTTACATTCATTACCTCAATTAATTCTCACACCAACCCTTGAAAGTAAGAATTATGGCTCTTGTTTTACACCTTAGGACATGGCGCCTCTGAGAAGCTGATCTGACTCCAGTGACTGAGCTCTTTCCCTGGGCAGCTGTGCATTGTAAGATGCTACCTCTGGAGCCGTCCCCCCTGCCAAGTCTTAGAGTTCACACTCAATAAACATCTTTTCAGAGATAAGTACATGCCACCCACTGCTAGCCACACACCTTGCCTCCTCTACTTAAAAAACAAAAGCAAAAATCTTCAGTGCAAGTATGGATTCTAAGGAGCTTGACGCATTCATGATAGCTGGTGTCAGTGGGTGATTTGCGCAGTCACCAAAGGGAGGAAGGCATCCTGTTCTTCCTTGCTTTCCCCAGCGAGGACCGCAGGGATCGCTGACCAAAAATCATCAACTCAGCTTTCACATACGAATGCCTGCAAACTGGTGATCGATAATGACTAAGCAGATGGATGCTTGTTCATCGCTGTGCACCAGTCACTGTGCTAAGAACTTCATATATATGGTGGGATAGCATTTCAAAGCAGGGTGTCTCAGTCTTGACACTACTGACGTTTTGCACCAGATGATTCTCTTATGTATGCGTTTTTCTGTGCGTTGTAAGATGCCTAGCAGCATCCCTGACCTCTTTCTGCTAGATGCTGGTAGCACCCCACTCCCTCCCACTTGTGACCATCAGAAATGTCTCCAGACATTGCCAAATGTCTCCTGGATGCTGAAATTGCCCCCAGTTGAGGACGACTGTTTTAGAGTATACATTGATGTGCCTTTAAATTGATACGTTGGGACCATTTGCCTCTCTTTCAGGCGAGCACAGAGACCGAACGCAGTCCTTGTGAGCTTTGACTTGGGTAATTCCAGGCCATTCTGCACCAATTGCCTGGAGTTCTGGGTAACGGTGTCATGCCTCAGGTCAACCTTCCCCCCTACGGCCAGCACATAGCAACATGAGCCCCACTCATGAAGGACCACAAGCATAATTAATTGTCCCCAAACCCCTGGTCCCTGGGTTTCCTGAGTTCATTTGCTTGGGAACAGCTGCTAGTGGACATAAAACCCTGGGAGAACCCTTTCAGATCCTGCCTGGCCGCTAATTAGATGTGCAATCTTGCAAAGTGACTTCAGCTCTCTAAGGCTTAGTTTTCTCCTCTGTAAAATCAGGATAACAGCACTTTCATCGCGTGGGTTCTTGGGAAGATTAAACAGGATGCTAAATATAAAACACCTCCTCTTGTGCCAGGCAACATAGTAGGCTTAATCAATCTAAATTGTCTTTGTCCTCACCCTTATCTTCCCAAGACAAAGATAGGATTTTATCTGGAACAAAAACCAGTGAAGGGTATGTAACGAATTCCATCAAACAGCAGTGATATGAATGGGTGGCTGTATTTCCTTCCAAGCATGATGTTTGGGCTTGGCATAATCCAACGCCTTTGTGATTCCCCAAGTAATCTCTCTTTCACCGAGTACACAGCCCTGATGAATCAAGGCTGCCTTTGGAGCCCTCATGTAGAAAGGTGTGGGCCCCTCTGCAGGTGTCTGCACTCCGATAAGCTTGTCAGCAGAGGCTTTCCAGAGCTTGGCTCATCTGTCAGATGTACAGGTGTGCCTGGGTTCAGCTTACACCCTGACTCAGGGTCATGGTTGCCAAGATGGAGTTTTTCCCCAGGGATGGAAGCCTTTATCAACTTGAATAACAACTTACTGCAGCCTGGTGACTGCAGAGGGCAATGAATAAGTTTCTCTTTCCCCTGCATCTAAAAGCCAAGAGCCAGAGCACATTCTCTAGGGAATCAAGTTAGGGGTGAGGTGGGGGTGGGAGTCTTGGTAAAGCTGCAGATTACAGGGCCAAAGTAACCAGAAAAGTAGATGGTAGCTGCCTAGTAAGGCTTTGTGTCTTTTAAGGTTTAACTGATTAAGAAAAGCCTAGGAGATTCTAGACTGGAAATCCAGTTTTGATTTGTCTCTGCTCATCTATTCTCTTCTCTCAGGCATGCATTTTCCTGAGTATCGAGAGGAGAGAGAGAGAGAGAGAGAGAGAGAGAGAAGTAAATAAATGTGATGCTGAAATCTGAAAATCTTTCTAATGGTTGCAGTTGAGAAAATCATTTTGATGGAAGGGGAAGGTAAAGCTTTTGGATGAAACGGAATTTGGGAGTAATTCATATTTCATTTATTCTCCTGTTTGTTCTCTCTTTAAGTCAGTAGGGCCCTCTAACAGTCACTGTAAAATATTCTGCCTATAGCAGCTTGCTTTAACCGCAGTTGCTGTGATATAATTATTAGGAGAAGCACATCCAGTCTTAGGAGTTAGGCCTCTCTCTGATATCATCTGAACAAGCCATTTGTGGATTCTACCCCAGAGCCATGGAGGAAGAGTCACTCTCTATCATCAGCCTGCTGTGACCCAGCTGGGCTTGGAAGCTTGGCTGTGTGAATATTGTCAAAGTTGCATGATTTGAACATAGTCTCAGCTGGGCTAATGAGGACAGGACTTCAGATAACCATGTGACAAGATCGCTCTCCTTCCACAGAATAATGCCTCTTGGGGATGGTGGATGATGAAGTATATCAACATTTAAGAGCTGAAAATAAAAACGTTGTGCTCCCCAGGAAAATGATGAAATTACCCAGAACCCGACAGAATAGCAGCTAATAATTAAGAGCACAGACCCTATAGTCTGCCCTGCTTTTAAATCCTGGCTAGCTTACTAGTCATGTGAGAACTTGAGTAGGCTACTTGCCAATTGTTTCCCTCAGTTTTTCCATCCGTAAAATAGGGGAAATAAACCACAAATCTGGGCAGCTCAAACAACATCCTCTCAAACAACAGAAATGTAGTCCTGGAGGCCAGAAGTTTCACAGCAAGGTTTCTGCAGGGCCACGCTCTCTCTGAAGGCCCCGGGGAAGACTCCTTCCTTTCCACTTCTAGCTTCTAACAGTGGCCGTCAAGCCTTGGCATTCTTTGGCTCATAAGCTTCATCACTACAATCTCTGCCCCTCTCACCACATGATGTCTGCCCTGTGTCTGTATCTTCTCCTCTTACAAGACACCAGGCATATTGAATTTAGCACCTATCATAACCCAGTATGACCTCATATTAGTCTAATTACCTTTGCAAAGATCTTGTTTCCAAATAAGGTCCCATTTGCAGGTACCTAGGATTAGGACTTCAACATGATCTTTTCAGAAGACACAATTCAACCCACAATAGCACCCATGGACTGTTGTGAGAATGAAGTGAGATAATATGAAAAGAGCTTAGGCCAGTGCCTGGAGCATAGGACCATGAACTACTTATTATGTGTAACCCTTACAATAAGCTCATAAGGGTGGATCTTATTACACTTCTTCAACAGAAGAGAAGCCCTAGGCTGGAGGTGAAAGAAATTGGCCTAAGGCCCCCAGGTACTAGTGGTGTTTAGAGTGGCTTGCTCTAACTCCAGAACTCAAGTGCTTCTAATAATCTATGACTCCACGCTCCTTCCAGAGTGACATGGCTTTCTAGAACTATCTAGTTTCTTTATACTTGCCTCATAAAACTCACTTTCCAACCCCCGGTTTCTTCTCCTTCACTCTCCTGCCACCTGCTACAAATTATTCAAGTTCGGATTCAGTACTTAAAACCCCAAATTATAAAGCACTCAGCTAGAATAGTGGCGATTCTTGCATTCACACATATATCCTCAACCAAGCTTGTCCTACCCACTCTTGCAGGCTGCATGCAGCCCAGAACAGTTTTGAATGCAGCCCCCCAAAATTTGTAAACTTTCTTAAAACATCATGAGATTTTTTTTGTGTGATTTCTGTTTAGCACATCAGCTAGCAGTTGTGTTAGTGTATTTTGTGTGTGATCCAAGACAATTCTACTTCTTTCATTGTGACTCAGGGAAGTAAAAAGATTGGAACCACCACCACCCCCACCCCTGACCTTAGACCCTTACTCCTGTTTAGTACAATGTCAGGTTTAACCAGAACATCAAAATAGACTGCAGCATTTCCTCATCTCAGGGTTTGTCGATGAGAAACGTCCAGAATCAGCCAATTACAAATGAATTTTCAATATGTCAAATGCTATTCTAAGTGCTTTAACAAATATTGACACATAATATCCCCCTGACAACTCTGTGAAGGAAATACTAGTTCATTCCCATTTTACAGATTAAGAATATTCAGGCACAGACAGAAAGGCTAAGATCACACAGTTGGAATGTTCCAGAACAAGGACTTGGCTGGGGTAATCTGCCTTTTAGTTCCAGAGCCTGTGCTTTTATGTGCTGTGTTCCATGTGGAGTGGATTTATTTAAACATCCCCTGAGGACATTAAGGTTAGTTTTAATATTTTGACATTCAAAACAATGCTAGAGTAAATATACTTAAGCTAAATCTCTGCGCACAACCCGAATTATTTTTCTGGTAAGAGAATTGTTGTGTCAAAGAGTAAGCATGTTATTAAGGCTTCGGTACGCAACGTCAGATTGCAAGAATGAGGGAAAGAGTTCTCAGGAAGTGAAAATGGGATCAGCAACAGCATGAAATGGAAAAGCATGGGGGTATGTCTGGAAAATGGCAAACACTCCAGTCTGAATGGAATGTAAAGTGCTTGAAGACGAGAGATTGAAGAGCTGCTTTTAAATTGGTCTGGACCCAGCTT
Source organism: Cebus imitator (assembly GCF_001604975.1). Classification (NCBI taxonomy): domain Eukaryota; kingdom Metazoa; phylum Chordata; class Mammalia; order Primates; family Cebidae; genus Cebus; species Cebus imitator. Next base: position 1,546,936 of record NW_016107336.1, read on the forward strand.
GTGGAGCACTTTGAACACCAGGCTTCAGAATTTAGACTCTGTCAAGCAGCACTCAAAAACCAGCAGACATTTTTGAACTGGGGAGTGAAATGATCAGACTCTGTTTAAAATAATTTGCTCAAGAAAAACTTGAGGAAAGAAAAACTTCTTTCCCTTAATAAGAGGAGTCGTTTGTCGCATCTGCATCAGTACAAATGGACTGGTGGGGGTATATTTTATTTATTCTTTTAACATGGTGAATTCTTGAAATTATCTACTTCAACTTATAAAGAAATAAAAAGATTAATATAAAGAATAAATATTTCAATAACATAATAGTTATATATTTTCTATTTTAATATATGGATTATTTTATATATTCTATAAATGTATAATAGGCTTAATACTATAATGTATAATAATATAGTATTTTCCCCTTATCTGCAGTTTAGCTTTCCAAGGTTTTAGTTACCCATGGTCAAGGACAGTTCAAAAATAATAAATGCAAAACTTCAAAACCACAGAACACACACGATGGTTGGAACAAGGATTTTTAAGTTGCCCGTGGATGGTATATCACTAACATCATTCTAGATGTAGAAATGAGAAATCAATTCATTTCACACAATGGATGCCTCAGGATATTAGGGCTTAATTCTCTGCATAAATGGTTGAGAAAAACTGCTAGAATATATCTTAGGAGTGGAATTTCTGCTGCGTGTGCACAATTTCTATTGTACCTGACGGTGCCATGGGATCCTACCAATGTACACTCACTGGTAAGAGAGTTCACAGCTCTATAGCATTGCCAGCAAATCAGGTTAAGATGCTTGCCACTCTGAAAGAAGCAAAACAGCATTTCAGTGTCTCGAACTTGTGTTTTTGCCATTACAAATATGGAAATCTTTCTTTTTTCATATTTGTATGGACTCTTTAGTTTTCCATCTTTGTGAATTTCCTGTTCAATCCCTGGTCCCTCCATTTCTCAATTGGATTATGTGTCTTTCTCTATCGACTTGTAGGCATTCTTTACATCTCCTGATAGTAATCCTTTGCTGGTGATATGCATCGTGGCAAGTATTCATTAAAATAATCCTCTATGGTGAATTTTAATAAGTATTGAGTCCTACTTTAAGGCTAATGCAGGGCAAAAAAAAAAAAAAAAAGAGGTTTCCCAAAGGGACAGCCAATATGTAAATATATTTACCATTCCTTCACGAAATAGACAAGTATTGCATATTTTCTATGGGTTAGACTCTGGGGGGAAAAGGTCTGGGGATATATAAATAAATAAGTCAGGATATCTACCGTTAAGAGATTTGCAATCCAGAGGAGGAAATGAACATTTAAATTCTATTACAACCCCATAAAAGCCATCATGGTTAGCGATGAAATACTACATGTCTTAGCTGCCATGATGCCACTTTAGGGTAAAAAGGATAAATGTTTCTGCAGGTCATTATCACATGATTGAATGAGGACAAGCAATAGGGAAAGCTTCTCTCCTGCACCTCAAGTCCCATTTCCTGGCAGGGCACAGGATGGCCAGTTCACAGATGTGGTGGTGCCTGCTATCCTCCAGAGCCACCACACCTGGCAGGACCAAAGTCCTTCTGAAAATTACGTTCTCTTAAGTATCTATGTGTTCTTTGTTCTCTCACAACTCTGTAAACAAGGCTTTTTGCTGCCGTTCCCATCAAGCTGCTCCCTGCAACTGTGTAGAAAGACTGTCACAACAGCACTTGTCAGGAACTGCAGCGTAGCAAGCCATGACAGCTGGTGGCACGAGGAGCCCATGCATCTGCTTTTCTCCCTCTGCCAGGCCTCCCTGAATAATGGGGGGTCTTGTGTACACAAGAATGATGCTATTGATCCTCCCACAGTGGGCCCCAAGCACTAACGTTGTTTGTAAGTAGCTGGGGATCGCGTTTACAACACCCTACTCACACGCCATCACCTAATTCCCCCTGGGATCCAGGGAGCGCATTTGCCCTTGGTTGTAAGTGCAAGGAGCCCTGGAGTCTTTATCAGGAGAACAGAATTTGGGTGGCAGCCTTGTCACATACCAGATGGGTGGCTGTGGGGAAGTCATTAGGCCTTTTTTGTATGTCTTTTTTCGCACACAGGAAAATACCTGTTCTGATGTTCTCAAACACATGTGAAATTACTTTTGAAACTGATGTGTGAGCTCTCTAGTACGAAGCAAATGAAAGGTATTATAATTATTTGCAAGGCTCTTGATATGGAAGGCACAATGCCAAGGGGTCCATTAATTGCATCTCGTGGTTTCTGAGCCCACACATCTGTGGCACATCACAAATGGGCACACAACCTTTTCCTTGGACAGCTGATGCACTCAGCCCTGAAGGAGAGCGGGAGGATCTCAGGAAAACAAGTGAGAGAATTCTCAAATTCACAGAATCATGGACTACCTGATACAAAGGGGCCTTCCCATCATCTACAGTAGGACCTTGATGGGTTAAATTAGTGGCCTCTGAACTTCTAGTTCCCATGCTTTCTTGGCAGGAATGCATTTTTGCAAACAACTTTCCAGTATATGCTTATTTATTCATTTATAGACAATAGATGTGTACTAATATAAATGGGCATTATAAAGTTAGACTTTTTATTTTTGTTTACAAAATTGGACATTATATTTTACTGTATTTTTTATTTACTTATTTATTTTTTTGAGATGGAGTCTCACTCTGTTGCCCAGGCTGAAGTGCAATGGTGCGATCTTGGCTCATTGCAACCTCTGCCTCCTGGGTTCAAGTGATTCTCCTGCCTCAGCCTCCTGAGTAGCTGGGATTACAGGCACCCATCACCACGCCTGGCTAATTTTTGTATTTTTAGTAGAGACGTGTTTTCACCATATTGGCCAGGCTGGTCTCAAACTCCTGATCTCAGATGATCCACCCACCTCAGCCTCCCAAAGTGCTGGGATTACAGGTGTGAGCCACCGAGCCTGGCCTATAATTATACATTTTGAAAGTGCAAAAAAAGTTCTAATATTTTCTTCTGACAAGTGGATCATCTTGCCTGTTCTTGAGAGTACATGTCTATAACATTGTAGTCCACTGGACAAATCAGGAAATGAGGCCCAGAGAGATGAAGTGATTTGCTCCCAGCCAACTAGCTAGCTGGTGACTGAGCTGACAAGGTGGCCTGAGATCACTGCTTCCTGACAATGTGTGTGATCTCAGAGTTTATCCTATGTTGCAAATTACCTCAGTGAAATTATCACGCCTTATTCTTAATTTATTCCTGATGCATCAAAAGGCTTTCTTTTTTCTTGCTTATACTTCTTTTTTTTTTTTTTCCTTTCAATTTCTGAGAACAGACCTGAGAGAGAGTGGGTATAGATTTCCTTCACATAACAATGTGAGAAATAATAGAGCAAGACTGTATGTCACAGATGAAAATGCTATATTTATGACTCATTGCAATCCATTCATTGCTTTATGGATCCAAAGTCCCCTTGGGAGTGTCACAAATCCACATAATGTTCCTGAGTGCAGGATTTGGCATTTGGATCTCTGATTTAGCTGTCAGATATGTAAAATCACATGTAGCCAGACAACTCCCTTGGGACTCCACAGCTGCGGATGCTGGAGTGCGAGTTCTTCCAACAAGGTCAGCATTAATTTAGGCAGATACCGTTCCCCTTGAGCTGCCCTCCTACTGCCCCATCTAATTTTAAGTGTGACTCAGAGGGCCCTGATGGAGTGAATCCAGGGGCATTCTCTTCTCGGGCACTTTTTCCAAGTCCAGCAAAGGTGACTATCAAAGGGGTCACACGCCCGTAAGGAAGATGACGGTTTTCCCAAGAGTCTGAACTTCTGAGGCCACTGCACAGCTCTGTTACCTGTCTTCACCCTCCTTTACTTGTTTCGCAGATTCTTAGGATCCTTCTCTACCCAGTGGCCTTGCTCTAAGGATCCCATACATCCCAAGTGAATTGCTGGGTGGATGGCTCTCTTCTGGACCATGTAACCGTGACTTGGATATCCTCTCCTATGCCCGGATTGCTTCTAATCAATGGTTGATGAGAGATGTAAATGAATACTAAGTACATTTTTGAAATAAAATGAACTGACAGGTAAGTTAGCATTCCCCTCATCACCAGGGGTACACCAAGAGAAACTATTTTACTGGGTAAAAAGTTAGAAGTGAATGTTCTCTCCCTTCCCTTCCAAATCAATATTAGAAAAAAACAAAGAACATAGAATCAGAAGGCCTGGATTTAAAATCTCCCTCTGCCAGTTAGTAACTGAAGCACCTAGCACATAAACAGAGAAGAAATACTTGTAGCCAGGAATGGCGGCTCACCCCTATAATCCCAGCACTTTGGGAAGCCAAAGTGGTGGGATCCCTTGAGCCCAGGAGTTCATGACCAGCCTGAACAACACAGGGAGATCCTGTCTCCACAAAATTTTTTCTTAAAAATTAGCTGAATATGGTGCCTGTAGTCTCAACAATTCAGGAGCCTGAGGTGGGAGAATCACTTGGGTTTGGGAGGTCAAGGCTGCGGTAAGCCATGATCATGCCACTATACTCCAGACTGGGCAAGAGAGGGAGAACTTGTCTCAAAATTAAAGGGCAAAAAAAGAAATATTTGTTATATTGTGCAAGTTATTTTACTTTTCTGTGCTCAAGCTCTGTCTCTAAAATAGGAATGATAACCACTGTCTTACAGGATTATTGCACTGATTTTCATTTAATAAATATTTATGTAAATAAACAATATGATGGTCCCCAATGGACCACATCACACAGGGCCACCAATGCTTTCCTTCCGTATTCACAATGTTGTACAGAATTTTTGCTTTGGGTTCACCGTTTTACAAGCCAGTGTTTTATTACTGGCCCTGCATGAGCACTAATGGGTTCTAGATGCTGAAGACGTAGAGGCATGAAAGAAGGCAGATCTCTTTTTCAGCATATATTACAGTTGGTGGCAAGGCTGGAGAAGGTTGTAGCATCTACCTGGACATGAACAGCAACCCAGGGGTGGGGGCCAACCTCCAGATGGGTCAGCAGCGACCGCTGAGAGGGTTCAGAGGTGGGAGCGCCCCTGCTGGGAAGGTTCGCTGCAGCAATTGTTAGTCACTAGATGAAAAGCAAGCTGCAAGATGCAGTGACTACACTCCAAGCTTTCTCAGTGTTCCTCCCATGTCAAGCACAAAAGCCAAGGTTGAGCCATAATTGGTGGTTGAGTGAATGCTGTGGAGCATTGCCCAGGGTTCCTCTTCTATGTGAACCTCTTGGTACCATGCAAGCACCAACACAGTCATCACAGTGACCTTCAGAAATTTCATAAAAATCTCAACTACCACCTTTCTGCATCACAGTTTCCTCCTCTATAAAATAAGGTTAGACTGGATAAACTCTATCCTCTCTGAGAGGCATGCACAAGGTTTTCGTTTTGTTTCTGATAGTAGAAGTCATGTAGATTTGCACTCTCAATTAATTCAGATGATGTTTTTTAAAGCACAAAGAAAAAAGCACCAAGGAGGGCGGATCATGAGGTCAGGAGTTCGAGACCAGCCTGGCAAACATGGTGAAACCCCATCTCTACTAAAAATACAAAAATTAGCTGGGCATGGTGGTGCGCGCCTGTAGTCCCAGCTACCCAGGAGGCTGAGGTAGGAGAATCGCTTGAACCTGGGAGGTGGAGTTTGCAGTGAGCTGAGATGGTGCCATTGCATTCCAGCCTGGGCAACAGAGTGAGACTCTATCTCAAAAAAAGAAATGAAATTGTGGCGGCAGAAGATTTATTTGTACAAGATGCCAGAAAGCCCCCCAGCAAGTCTGCAGCACTTGCCGGTCCCCATGGCTGGGTCTGGGTCTGAAGGCTCCTGTTTCACCCTCATTCAGTGTGTCATCCTTCTTTTTTAGCTTTGCCAATAATATGGTTAAAAACAGGAACTTCGGCTTTTGTAAATTGAATCCTATAACTCAAGTATCATTTTTTGCCTAAGGTGATGCCTGGCAAACACTTGGTGTGCAATAAGTGCTCATTAATTTTTACGAGTCCTGTTAATCATCAAACTGAGCACCTACTAGAAAGCTTAGAAAGAAATCTGTGATGTATTTATAAGAAAAAACATACTGCATTGTCCTATGGGCTTTTTCTTAGCCTCCTACCTATTTAGATTTTAGTCCCATCTTAAAAAAAAAGTCCTTAGCATCCACTGTTAACATTTTTGTTTTGGCTTTTTAAATAACCACTTTAATTTTTTTTTCTTATTGTATGCATCATATGTGTTGCCTTAAAATCTAAGACAGAGAATGAATTGCTAGATTAATGAATTAGTAAGAAAAAAAAATCAACAGTGGTTACTGGTGATGGTGGTGTCATGATGACATCATGTCACGGAGACTCCTCATTCTCTTCGAGACCATGAAGATAGTGTTGCTCCCAGGAGGATTCTAAGGGCAGAGAAGGCTTTTTTTGAGGGTGTCCAACATACCCTTATCTAGATATGTGGGACACAGGGAAAGGTTTCTAGAAGACATGTATGCATGAAATCCAAATGGTGCTGTGGGACGCAACTTAAAGGTCATAGGCATTGTTGGCCAGGCAAGATGGCTCACACCTGTAATCTCAGCACTTTGGGAAGCTAAGGCGGGTGGATCACAAGGTCAGGAGTTTGAGACCAGCCTGGTCAATATGGTGAAACCCCATCTCTACTAAAAAAAGTTAGCTGGGCCTGGTGGCAGGTGCCTGTAGTCTCAGCTACTCAGGAGGCAGAGTCAGGAGAATCACTTGAACCTGGGAGGCACAGTAAGCCAAGACCACACCATTGCACTCTGGACTGGGCAACAGAGTGAGACTCCGTCTCAAAAAGAAAGGGTCATAGGCATGTGGGATGGGAGAGGGGATGGCATGAGGTAGTGGGTAGGATAGGAGAGGGGACGGCGTGAGGTAGTGGGTAGGACGGGAGAGGGGATGGTGTGAGGTAGTGGGTAGGACGGGAGAGGGGATGGCGTGAGGTAGTGGGTAGGACGGGAGAGGGGATGGCGTGAGGTAGTGGGTAGGACGGGAGAGG
>NW_016107336.1:1556308-1596873 GCF_001604975.1 Cebus imitator
AGGACGTTTCCAAGACAGACATAAAACCATAATTCCTGGGTTCTGTTTTGGGACACTAAGCTGAAGGGACACTTTTTGGTGAAACCAGGTGTGTGTTCATTAAATGTCTCCATACAAAACTCCAGGGAAATTGGACCCAGATGAATTATTAACGAATGGACTCAGTAGAGTGCTCCATGAAGTAGAGCCTTCCGCATCACTGGGAGTATTCAAATATCCTGCAGACTCACAGGATAATAAAGAATCCGTCAGGATTCCTGTAGAAGAGCTTCCTGCATTATGTGACTAGCTGCCAACGGTATTGTTCATTACCTTACAGTCTGTTGCTATTTGATCAGTCAATTCAGCTCAACAATTAAGGGGGAAGAAAAGGAGTCAACCTGATTGTTTTACTTTTTTGTAAGAATTGATTGTTCAACTCGAACAAAAATGTTGATCCCATTTTGCATGTGGAGATAGTCAATTTAGAAGAATTGTTCTTGCTGGCCTAAGCCCAGGGAGACAAAAATTAAATTTGACACTGCAGCAGAGGCTGTCATGTGGGAGAAGGTGAATGAATCACTGAAATCCCTCTGGTTCCTCAGTGTTTTGCAATCCGGTAGCTACAGCAGAGTGGTATTAATTATTGACAATTCAGTCAACATAAGCAAACATTTATTTTGCTGATGATTCAATGGTGCAGAATCACTGACTCTCTCTGGCTAGGGGAATAGTGAAAGATACCGGATAATGGGCATAGCTGTAAAAAGCAACCCTGAGAGCAAGGTCTACCAAAGTTTGGAACTGTTTGCCTCACTACCTGGACAAGGAAGTTACAAAGCAGAGTCCTGACGGCCAGTATTCTAACCAGGAGGAATGGAAGCCATCAGGGGTTATCCTTGTGACCTGCATCATGTGGGGGGAGTTTGCAAGGGGAGGCGTCCACTGCAAATGCACAAACTGTTTATAACTGAGAACCAGGTGAAAGGCACAAGAGCTGTCTCTTTGTGTGCTATATATTAAAGTTATACTTGAAGAAAATGCAAGGTGCAATGTAAAAAGAAATCCAGGAGGTTCAAAATGTGGTGAAAAGATTAAAACTGGAATCAAGAGGAAGAGGTTAAGGAAATGAAGAAATGTTTCATTCTTAGAGCCTTTCAAGTGAAATGAGACTTGTCCAAGGAAGGTGAGGCTCAAAATTCAGGGACAAAGGATGGAATGATAAAGATTCTGACCAGTTCTTGGTGAATGAAAGGGAACTCCCTAATAGCTTAAGATGAAAGGGGCATGCTGTGTTATTGGGACTCTCAATATCCCAGGGACGGGGAGGGAGGTCCTTGCAGGACAGCTATGACCAAATTTCTTGGGTTGAGTATATGGGATGTGACAGAAAGTCCAAGAACCAACTACATCCATCCCAACTATTCTTAAGGGTACAAATAACATTATTTGAAGTGACTGGGAATATATTTTTAAAGGTTTCAAAATTCAAAGAAAGAAACTGAGGATTTGGAGGCACAGATAGGGCTTTCATTGCTTCTTTACATCAACAGCTGGGATTCAGAAAGAGAGACAGAAGTTGAGGTGAGAAGTTGGCTCTCTAGATAATATTTTGCACAGGATCTAGGTTGCTGGACCATGGTTTAAGATGCCAGAATGGTGAAATATTGGCTGAGGAAAGAATAAATTTCATGTGGACAGAAAAAAAAGAATTTGTCCAGTAGCTCACTGACTCAATTAAGAATGTTTTACAGATGCTGGCGAGGTTGTGGAGAAAAAGGAACCCTTTTACACTGTTGATGGGAGTGTAAATTAGTTCAACATTGTAGAAGACAGTGGGGTGATTCCTAGAGGACCTAGACACAGAAATACCATTTGACCCAGCAATCCCATCACTGGGTATATAACCAAAGGAATTTAAATTGTTCTATTATAAAGACGCATGCACATGTATGTTCATTGCAGCACTATTCGCAATGGCAAAGATTTGGAATCAATCAAAATGCCCATCAATGATAGAATGGACAAAGAAAAAGTGGTACATATACATCATAGAATACTATGCAGCCACAAAAAGGAATGAGACCATGTTCTTTGCAGGGATATGAAGGGAGCTGGAAGCCATTGTCCTCAGCAAACTAATGCTGGAACAGAAAACCAAACACCACATGGCTTCACATGTAAGTGTGAGCTGAATGATGAGAACACATGGACACATGGAGTGGAACACCACACACCGGAGCCTGTGGGTGGGGGGAGGGTAAGGGCAGGCAGAGCATCAGAAAGAATAGCTAATGGATGCTGGGCTTAATACCTAGGGATGAAATGATCTGTGCAGCAAACCACCATGATACGTGTTTACCTATGTAACAAATCTGCATATCCTGCACATGCACCCCTGAACTTAAAAGCTGGAAACTGAAACAAGAAAAGATACTAGAAAATCAACAATTTTAGAAAGAACAACCAAAAATAAAGTTTTAATGGTTCAAGCCTGGCAACGTTAATCTTTTTAGGGCAGACAGAGATAGGCTGGTCTCTTCTAAGAAAGGACCCTGCCTAGCTGCAAAGATGGCAGCTAGGGAGGACCCTCAGAGGTTAACTCCTTGAGATCCACCTTGCCTTTTGAGCCAAGGCCATGCTCTTCTCAGGGAGACCCCAGTCAATGTCTAAGCAAAGTTGTGGTCCCAAGGCTCAGCATCTAAGCCCAATATGGCCTCTTGTAAAAGGCTATCTTTGCTCCAGACCTGTGAGTTGGGCTGGCAGACTCTGGCAGATGTATACAGAAGTCTGGTGGCTCCCATGCCCAATCCTGCTTCCCTGTTTTCCTTTCCTAGGTGTTTTAGAGCCTGATGCCACCTCATCATCTGTGTCCCAGAGCTGGTACCAGGAGCAGCCCAAGAAAGCAGGCAGTTAGATGGGGCTTAGAACAACTGTTCATTGTTAAATGAAAGGATAGATAAAATATGGTCTATACATACCATGGAATGCCAATCAACCTTTAAAAAGAATGAAATTCTGACACACGCTATATGGATGAACCTTGAGATTATTACACTGAGTGAGAGAAAACAGACACAGAAAGACAAATACTGTACAATCTCACTTATATGTAAAATCTAAAAAAGTCAAACTCATAGGAAGAGAAGAGAATGGTGGTTATCAGAAACTGGGGGATTGGTGGGTAGGAGGAATAGACAGTTACTTAATGAATATAGAGTTTCAGTTTTGTAAGATAAAGAGAGCTCTGGAGGTAGACAGCAATGTGAATGTACTTAACGCCACTGAACTGCCCACTTCCTAACAGTTAAAATAAGTTTGTTATACATATTTTACCACAGCTAAAAATAAATATTTCTTTCCTAAAAGCATAGATCTTAAGGACTGGATCACTCACAACTGACTAGCAATGAGGACTTTCATACCATGTGGTATGTGGTCATCTAGAGTCTGCACAAGATGGTATCCCAACTCTAAGATTTTTACCCTGGTAACCTGGGAAAATATTGCAGTGGCTAGGCATGGGCTGGCCGGTGCCGTAATTCAGATGTTTGATATGTGCGTATAGAGTGGGGAAGGTAAAATGCAGACAAGCTCACTGTGGGCTGATGGTTATTAAATTGCATTGGCACCCTACAGAGGTACGTTGAAAAGTTAAAGGCAGTTAACAAGCCATTGAAACCGAAGAGTGAGAGCCAGAGGCCTCCTTGAATCTTACAAAAAGGTCTTTATGTCCTGCAGCAGCAGGGCAGAAAAAGCTTAAGACAAAATTCAGGTTTTAATAGATGGAGGCCCAGCTCCAAGACACTGGATGCTAAGCCTAGGCACATTTGGCGTGCCAAAGTCGAGGTTCTGGCTGGGAAAGCCTGGGGCTCTGACATGGGGAATGAGGACAATACCCCACAATGCCTTGGCTCCCCAAACTCCTGTGAATGCAGAGCCTGCAGAGGTGGATCATTCCTCCATACTAATAAGTAGTGCTTCCTTCCTGTGGTGAGAAACTATGGAAGCCTCCACCTTCAGAGCAACAGTGCCTCATCTATCCCTCTGTCCCCCAGAAATTGCCCCCACTTCCACTCTTGGCTGTCAAGCCAATAACTGGGATAATGTCTGACTATAACCCAGAAGGGGATATACTAATTCTGATGAAGGAAGGAAGGACTATAACACCAAAGAATCTGCAAGAATTAGCTAACATGCACCAATAGGAATTGGGGAGTGCCCATGAGACTGGATTCTGAGGGATCTTATTCGGGGGCTGGAATATAAGACTGTGTATGGAAGAGTACATTGACATGGGGGATCTCTCTCAGGTGATACATTTAATAATCTGGCAAGAGCCCCAGGAGATAATACAATCTAGCTGCTAGGATGCTTTCTAAAAGGCTGGAAAAAAGCTATGGCCCTTGCTGAGCAAAGTTGAAATGCCTGAATTGCCATGGGAGATGGAGGAGGAAGAGATTGACAGGCTTAGAGAAATGGGCATGATAGAATGGATGTATTATATGAGATCAGAAGACCCAGTAGAGGCTTATGTTAACCAGGAAGGACTAGAGGGCTCACAATCAGGAAGCCTATCAGGAGGGGCACCAGCATCACTGAGAATTTCAGCAGTGGCTATCCTCTCCAGGCCACGGCTAATAGTAAAGAGAAGGTGTCACAGAATTTGGCTCATTGATAGCAGCAGGGACAATGGAACCTTGAGGAAACAGAGAGAGTACTTAATATCAGAAGCCAGTGGTTGCAATTATTGAAATAACCAGCAATACAGGATCAGCAGCCAAGGAGACAGACAGTTGTGAAAATGGTTAATTGAATATGGCAGCCATAGGGGCAAAATATATAGGCATCCAGTGAGGGTACTACTTAACATATATAGTCAAAATAAAGGGAGGATGGATGAGCAGGAGGCTGAGGGAGGACACCTGTATTAGTCCATTTTCATACTGCTATGAAGAAATACTTGAGACTGGGTAATTAATAAAGAAAAAGAGGTTTAATGGACTCACAGTTCCACATGGCTGGGGGGGCCTCAAAATCATGGTGGAAGGCAAAGCAAAAGCAAAGGCACGCCTTACATGGTGACAGGCAAGAGAGCATGTACAGAACTGCCCTTTAGAAAGCCATCAGATCTCATGAGGCTTATTCACTATCATGAGCGCAACATGGAAAAAACCCACCACCATGGTTCAGTTACCTCCCACCAGATCCCTCCCATGACACATGGGGATTATGGGAGCTACAATTCAAGATGAAATTTGAGTAGGGACACAACCAAACCATATCAGCACCCCAATTAGAAAGTCATGATCCATCGTCCAGTTCCCAGACCTAAGCCAGTTTTCAGACCCATAATTTGTTACCTGCAGAAGTCTCAGGAGGAGAGATCCTGAAGACTATAATGAGTCTTGTGATCCTTCCCCAAAGGGATGTATGGTCATTTACTTAGGTGACTGTACACGAGAGAAAGGAGAATATCTGGACTTTTTGAGGATGGTTGGATACAGGGTCCGAGTTGACATTTCCAGATACCCAGCCCCTTGTTATAGTGAGGGTGTGTAGGGTCAGATAATAAACAGAGTCTTACCAAAATCCAACTTATAGTAAGTCCACTGTGCCCAGGGACATATCCAGTGGCTATTTTCCCAGTTCCCACACATATTGGGAGTGACGTACTGAACAATGGGGATGATCCTCACTTTAGATCCTTGGTCTGGAGTAAACTCTAGTATAGTGGAAAAATGTAGAAGCCTCTGTAACTGCCCTCCCTACCATCCCTAGCCAAGACTGTAAAATAAAAAATCATTATCACATTTGGGGATGGGAGATGACACATTAGTGCCCCTCTTAAAGATCTAAACATGCACAGGTGGTGCTTCCTTACATGGCTCTGCTGAATTCACCCATCTGACCCCTGCAGAAATGGAAATGGCTTGCTAAGGAAGCAGGTGAAATGACATCTGCAAAGGTGGGACACCACCCTCCAGATGCAGTACTTGCAGTGAATCAGACACCTCTATCTGATGCTGTATGACGCCATGACCCCACCAGGCTAAATACATGGATCTGAGAACCAAGGGATGTAATCAGTAGTGGTCCACTTACCATCATTCCCAATGACCTGCTAGGAATCTTTGTTCTTCCCATTCAAGTAATTCTGGGCTTTTCAGGGTTAAAAGACCTGGGCCCTAAAGGGTCTCACTGAACCACAAGATTGGACTGCTGCCTGGACACTCTGAACTCCTATGTCCAAGGACCAGCAGGCAATAAAAGGAGCCACCATCTGGGCACTGGTAATGGACCCCAATTAGCAGGAGGAGAGAGAGCTGCCATTACACATGGCGGCAGGGAGGAGCACAGGTAAGCATGGGCAATCTGCTTGGATGCATATTGGTCCATTCTCACTCAGTTGCTCAACTTTGTGAATTTAAAAGCTCAGGCTAGGTGCGGTGGCTCACGCCTGTAATCCCAGCACTTTGGGAGGCCAAGGTGGGTGGATAACCTGAGGTCAGAAGTTCAAGACCAGCCTGACCAACATGGTGAAATCCTGTCTCTGCTAAAAATAGAAAACTTAGCTGGGTGTGGTGGCATGCACCTGTAATTCCAACTACTCAGGAGGCAGAGGTTGCACTGAGCCAAGATCACACCACTGTACTCCAGCCTGGGTGGCAGAATGAGACTCCATATCAAAAAAAAAAAAAAAAAAAACCACAGTAACCATGGCCTGAGAAGGGTATATTTACCAGGGGCTCTTTGCCCAGCATTGAGGAGTATGGTCAGCTGCCATCTTCTAGGTAAGTTAACTTCCTCAAGTATACCAGCTTTTGAACAGAGGTCACAGTTTTCTCCAGGTGGCCCCAGCTAATGAATAAGCAAGACCATGGACCACGGGCCCAGCCATTTCCGCCAACACAGAACTTCTCTAAAGACCAGCTTAGCCCTGGACCTCCTTGCTGGGCTGGCGGAAATGTTGTCAGGTCAGCATCACTGCCTGACAGCTCCCTAGCCCAATTCTGCCCCTCCCATTTCCTTCCATGGGTGTCACCCCCAAGGCTTTTGCTTTCCTAACTCCATCCCAACATCTGCTTCCAAGGGAACAAGCTGACACACTGTTGATCCAGGTGATGAGCGTGAACGTTTATTGGACTAGTCTTTCTACACTGGAGCATTTTACACATTTTCATAATATAGTGTTTTTAAAAAGCAAGGAAAATTTAAAAGAGAGGTGAAAATGTCCTAAACATGAAGTGTAGATTAGGAAGTCAGGTGTTGTGGCTTCCACCTGTAATCCCAACACTTTGGGAGGCTGAAGTGGGAAGATCGCTTGAGCCCAGGAGTTCACAACCAGCCTGGGCACTATAGCGAGATCCTGTCTCTACAAAATATTAAAAAATAGAACTTATAGATGAGAAGAAATAAAAATGCCCAGATAAATTCATAAAACTAATTGCTCTGAAAATCAGAAGATACAACATAGGAAAAAAATAAGAATGAGTAATGTTATCTGTGATTTTCGTTTTACTAGAAAACAAGCAGAGGGAAATGGAAAAAAAATTGTTATAATCTTCGATGTCTTACTTTATGGCAGTCATCAGAGCATGAGTAACAAAATGAATTGGAGATAATCCGGAAAAAAAACTCTTCCAAGATAGGGCAGTAAATATGACCTCATTTCACCAAGCTTAGGAAAGAGTAGACACAAAATTGAAACACATTGCTGGAAGCATGATAAATGGACCTGTTAGGGGAAGAGATTGAATAGAAAGCTATGTCAACAAGACAGACGTCCACGTGAAAACCCAGGAACCTGAAGGTGAATGCAGACCAAAGAGGGAATAGATGAGAAGACAGGGAGGGATAGAGGGGTATTGTTGTGGGCTGGTCAGTGTTTCTCAAACCTGGTTAATCATCGAAACAGCTTTAAAATGCTGTTTTTTGAAATCCTATTATATTACAAATTGGGGAGTTGGATCCTAAATTTGTATTTTAACAAATGCTCAAGTGAATCTCTAATATAGAGATTCAGCCACTAAGCTGGATGAATAAAAAGGGTGATAGATTCCTAGCACATGTTTCTTAAATACCATATAGGTATGAGTTTGTAATGATGGGAGATTTCAACTTTCTAGACGTCTGCATTCCATTTAGTCAAAAGCAGAACAGCAAAAAACTCGCCTTACTAAATTTCTAATAAGATTGAGCAAACAAATGGAAAAACCACTATCCTAGATATATTTTGACCAAGTAGGTTAAAGTAATATTTAGCAAAGAGGATGAGATAAGACATTAGGGAAAGGTCATTGAGTTCACAAAGTTTGGAAGAACACAGGGGAAGATAGCATGATTCAGACATAAAATTCAAAGGTAAAGAAAACATAAGCCTGAGGCGTGAAGAGGGAAGGTTCATTGTACTCAAGATGTTTCAGAAATTTCTTAAACATTCAAATCTCACCATGCAGATACATGTGAGGCCAATGATAAAGAGAAGGAAAACCTCAGCAATTGTGAAAAGCACCAAACAAAAAAAAGGTCTATCTTCTTCTGCGATAGTTTCAACCTTGGTTGTCCAATGGGGCCTTAAAAATATATAAATGCTTCTATTACTTCTCAAAGTTTTATCCAATTTGCCTAGGGTGGGAAACCAGCATGAGCAATTTAAAATATTTCCCCAGATGATTCCAATATTCAACCTTACCTGCAAATGACTGCTCTGGAAACCCAGGTTTTAAAGGACAGAAAAGGAAGACGGACACATAAAGTGTGGAAGAAAGTGACACAGACAGAATTTTGAAAAAAAAAAAAAAAAAAAAAAAAAAAAAAAAAAAAAAAAAAAAAAAAAAAAAAAAAAAAAAAAAAAAAAAAAAATGACCTACAGCTAGCAAAGAAACAAAAAGGCAAAAAATAAAACCAAAATAGCTTTCAGTTAGATTTGGGACTAGTTTGAGATTGAGGATAGGATAGGCCTGTTGTTTGGCAAGACCTCAAGAGACCTTAGAAGGCTGGAAATGAGCCACTATCTTTCCAATTTTCTAAAATGGATAGAAAATGGATTCTGTAAACTACGGATGATTGAGCTTGATATGGATCTCCGACAAGATTCCAGAATCATTACCAACGCAATGTTATAATGGGCACCCAAATGACAAAGAAGTGATTGTAGGACCCAGCATGGGCTCACAAGAGCAAGTCCTGTTAGTCCAGCCCACTTCCATTCCTCAGTAGGGAGCTGGCAGATAAAAACAATGGACACACATTTCCTTTCAGGCGTTTGGACTTCAGCAAAACAAGTGGCCATGTCTTCAGTGATACACTTGTGGCTAAGACAGAGAATCTCTGAACATTTTAGTGGGTTTTTAACTGTTCAGAAGTTTTATCCAAAGAATACCCATTAATGGACTGATATCAAACCGGGTAAGGGGTTCCTAGTGTCCCAGTGTTCTGCCAGAGAAATAGTTCAGTGCCCTGTGTGTGAACTCAATATTTTTCCCAATGACTTAAAAGAGCATGCACATTACTTTTACAAGAGATAGGTGTGATAATGCAGGGATGATGTGGAAGAATCAGAGCCTAAACATATGTCTGATGAGTTGGAATTCTGCATTCATTTCTGATTTCCATATTTAAAGAGTCAAGTATTCAAACTGAAATATATCTCAGGGAGAAACACTAGCAGGGCAAAGGAGCATAAACCCAATCTATATGAAAACCAAATGAAGCAACTGTCTTGCTTGCTAAGGGAAGACAAAGAGGAATAAGATGCCCGTCTTTAGTAATTCAAAGTCTGTTTTGTGGAAAAGGGGTTAAAGTCATCTTGTGTGTTCCAGAGTACTGAGAAGCTTGCGGGGAGGGGTGTGTGCACTGAAAGACTTCCCTGTGTAGAACCAAGTATTAACAATGAGTTGTCTGAAAATTGAACCAGCCTTCTCAGGAAGCTGAGTTCTTCAGCACTGGATGTATTGGGGCAGAAGCTGGGTGCTCAGTATAAGGGATCTTGTGTGGAAAAATCAGTCAACAAATAAAACTGGATGACTCTGAGGGACATTTGAATCCTCATATGTTATGATTCTGGGAATACAAAGTATCCTCATAGAACACATTAGGCACGAGGAGGCCCAGAGGTGTTTTTAGAACAATGAGGGTGGGTGGCAGGTAGGAAATCAGGGCAGAGATGGTAAGCCATTCCCTTGGATGGAAGATTGATCACTGATTGGTGTTTCTCTCTGCACAGCAATCCAAAATGGGACAGTCCATTTGCCTACCAGGTAGCTTTGGAGTAGGGGCTACCCCTCTCCCAATTCTACCTGGCCAGTGTGGCCCGGACTAAATACTGAATTCTAGTAGACCTTTACAAAAGAATTGGAATCAGTATTCCAAAGTTGGGGGCAGGATGGGGCTGGGGACCTGTCCCTTGGATTAGCTACTTTCTCTCCTTATGTCACACGGTGGGACTCACCTTCTCAGCCTTCCCAGGGAGCCCACATGGACACATCCTCTTCCTTAGCATCTCCTGTCTCTTGCAGTCTTCCTCAAGACCCTCTTGCAGTGTGCCCTTGAAGCCCCCTCTCCAGAGTCCCTGCAGAGCCCCAGAACTGTCTTCTTCTGGGTTGAACATTCTGCAGCCTTAGGCTTCAGCTGGATGCCGGCAGAATCTTCCATTGAGAGTTCAGGTGTCTGCTGGCTCCGTGGTGGGAAGAAGGCAAAAGGAAGTGGAAATGGAAGCTCTTATGGAGGCTCATGGCAGGGGAGGAAGAGGTGGCTTTGTGTACAAGTTTGATTTCTCTCCACCAACTAGGCTCTTTCCATTTTTTCCTGAAAAGTATCTGAAGATAACACACTTTGCACTGCAAGAATCAAATTCTCTCCTCTAGACCACAAGTTTGAATCCCATCATTCTTTTATCTCTCTCCTGGCAGGGTCTTTAGGAACTACTAACATTAAGAACTATTCCATTGTATTAACTGCTTTTTAGTTTCTGTATTCTGCTGCTTTGACATCTGGCGCCTTGCCACTCTGAAGGGACTGTTACTTGCGGGGTTCGCCAATTCCTAGAAATAGAGAACAACTCATCAGTCAATGTGTCTTTCAAATACAAACCAAATAAACCAGAGCCCACACCCCAACCATCTCCTTTACTGGGTTTTCACACTCTGGGCCACCTTCTACCCTTTCTAATGACCCCAGGGCCAGGTTCCGGACAACTTGGGACAGCCCTCAGGCTGCAGAGCCTGCTAGAATTCTTCACACTGGCCAGTCCTAAGCCTGCTTGCCCCTCCTTGCCTGTCCCTTCCTGGGAAAACCACTCTCAAGGCTCTTGCCCACTGCGCCTGTCTTCTGTTCCCTCAGGCTCCTAAGTGACCCAGCGCTTCCCCGCCTGGTCCTATATGGTCTGCCTCCTGCTTCTAAGGAATTGTGGGTATCACTTCTTCCTTCAGGACGTCCTGCGTCTGCGTGTCCTACCACACCTGATTAAAAACAACCAACTCACTGATTCCACTTTGCCCTCCTCTTGTCTTAGTCTCCACTCAGCAGCCAGAGGGCATTTTCTAAAACATGTATCAGAGCTCATCACCCCCGGCACCCTTCAGTCACACTCAGAGTAACATCCAGACTGTCCCCGATGCCCACTGACCCGACATATTCTGGGTGCTGCCTACTGCTCCACTTCCTCGGGCTAAACCAACCACCTAGTAGCCTCTGCCCACTCACTCTGCTCCAGCAACGTGCTCCCTCCTGCTTTACCTTCAGCAAGCCATGTTCCTTCACCACCCCGCGCCCCACCAGGGCCTTTGGACCTGCTGTTCCTACTTATTCAGTCATCACGTGACCTACTTCTTCCCCCTCTACATATCCCTCTCCAGGTTCCAGACCCTACCACCACCACCGCATCCAATTAATCTCCCACTTCCATTTTTCTCTACTCCTTTCTCTCCTTTCTTTTTCTTCCCTGGCTCATGACCTGAAATCATTTTGTATATTCATCTTTTGCTTGTTGATGGCCTCCCTCTCTAGAATGTGACCTTGATGAAGGCCAGCGTTTTCTCTGGTTTGTTCATTACTGCATCCCCAGTGCCTAAAACTATGCCTGGCACAAAGTCGATGTTTAACAAATATTCTGTTGATAGACAAATGGTCCAAGCTTGGGCCCCATAGCAAGGCCTTTGAGGTGGAGTGCAGAGGTAATACCACCTACCTGCCTCACCCAGCCCACTCCTTCTGGATGTACTGGGGCAGAGGCTGAGTGCTCGCTTTATAAGTGTGTGGAAAAATCAGGCATCAAATACAGCCGGATGACTCTGAGGGACATTTAGATCCTCATATGTTATGACTCTGGGAATATAAAATATACTTGTAGAACACATTAGGCACATTCTGTCCATGGAGGGTACCCAGGGGTGTTTCTAGAACAATGAGGGGTGTGTGGCAGGTAGGCAATCAGGGCAGAAGAATATGGAAGAAATTGATTTGCTGTGCTTGGCTTGATCTAAGCCAGGATAGGGGTCCTTGCTCTCCCTGGGGCCTCTGGATGTCATGGGCAGAACTCCTTGGCTAGTTTAACTATGATCCAGCTACCTTTCTTGTTAAATGAGAGTGTTCTCCAGGTATCTTGGTAATGAGATGTGAGTTTCCTTCAGGGTGAAGTTAACTCTCAATTGCCCACTGGCTGTTTGTTCCAGGTGGGGAATCTCCAGGTTCCTAAGGCTGCTGCTCATTAGAGAAACCCCAGGACACAACACAGCAGGTGACGGGAAGACCCTATCCAGCCAGCCATTAAAACATCCATCTGTAGCTCTAAGTTAGAAAAAAATTGTGATGCCTAGATAAGAAATGATAGTGAAGCCCCTGGCCAAATAAGACCTCAGAAGTATTGGTAGATTTTATCCAGATTATCCCCTCAACCCTCACTATAACCATAAGAAATTGATATTGCTGCATATTTATTAAATGCTGCTGAACTCCATGCTCTTTGATAAACATCAATCACTCTTTTACATGCTCAAATGTTTTTATCAAATGCGTAGAGCAATGGCTAGGCTATGATGGCCAACTCCAAGCCCTAGGTAGGGAAGAGTTATATTGAGGAATATTCAAATTGAGAAGGTATTTTAAACCTAGGGTACTTTTTAAAGTATAAAAATAAATAGTCGGCCGGGAGCGGTGGCTCACGCCTGTAATCCCAGCACTTTGGGAGGCCGAGGCGGGTGGATCACGAGGTCAAGAGATCGAGACCATCCTGGTCAACATGGTGAAACCCTGTCTCTACTAAAAATACAAAAAATCAACTGGGCATGGTGGTGCGTGCCTGTAATCCCAGCTACTTAGGAGGCTGAGGCAGGAGAATTGCCTGAACCCAGGAGGAGGAGGTTGCGGTGAGCCAAGATCGCGCCATTGCACTCCAGCCTGGGTAACGAGAGCAAAACTCCGTCTCAAAAAAAAAAATAAATAAATAAATAGTCATTTGTGCATGCTAATTGTAGCTACCATTTATGTAGAAAGGAAAAACCAGCAACTGACAGCAATAATTACAGATGATAATGATCATGATGATGACACTCATCTGACACTTACTATGTGCCTGGCATGGTTCTAAGCACTTTCTGGATAATAATTGAACTCTCACACCATCCCGGTGAAGTCGGTACTTTACCTCCATTTTACAGGTGAGGACATTGAGGCTGACAGTTGGTGAGTGACTTGTCTGGGGTCACACAGCTAATAAGTGGTAGGCCAGATGGCCCCTCTCCAGGACTGTTCTCTGTACTGCTGCAGCATACCGCCTGGCCTGAGTTTCCTGGACATGCATCCCAGCCCTGGAAGGAAATTAGCAGACTCGGCTCAACTCCACATTAAGGGAGAAATGGAGCCTCTCAGAGGCAGGTTCATTTGTTCATGCTTTCATTCATTTCAACTGTTATTTCTTGAGTGTATTCATGCAGGCATTAGGAGAGGGGCCTTTAGTGGGCCCAAGGGGGTTGACTGCTTAGACCTTTGCTCTTGTTTGCAGTCTCACATCGTCTCTTTTTTTATACCTCCGCAGAGGAAAAGAGGACCATCTGTCAGAAAAGAGGACATTGGAGGGAGGAGCAATGCATTTCCCCATTCTTCCAGCATCCGCCTGCCCCAGGCTGCAAGTCCACCGTGTGATATAACCCGAGAGTGTGCTGAGCCCTGCTTGCAGAGGTTGTCGGGCCGGCTGTGTGCATCTCTTCCCAAATCCATGACATGATATTGGTATCTTGAAATTAGCCATGGAAGGAGCACGTACACCATGAACTCAGCAAATGCTGCTGCAAATCAAGGTGTGCATGTGTGCATGTGTGTATGTGGTTTGTCAAGGTGTGCATGCATGTATGTGGTTTGTCAAGGTGTGCAAGTGTGAATGGGTGTTTGTAGTTTGTCAAGGTGTGCATGTGTGCATGTGTGCATGTGGTTTGTCAAGGTGTGCCTGTGTGCATGCGTGTATGTGGTTTGTCAAGGTGTGCATGTGTGTATGTGGTTTGTCAAGGTGTGCCTTTGTGCATGTGTGTATGTGGTTTGTCAAGGTGTGCATGTGTGTATGTGGTTTGTCAAGGTGTACATGTGTGCATGTGGTTTGTCAAGGTGTACATGTGTACATGTGTGTATGTGGTTTGTCAAGGTGTGCATGTGTGCATGTGGTTTGTCAAGGTGTGCATGTGTGCATGGGTGTTTGTGGTTTGTCAAGGTGTGCATGTGTGTATGTGGTTTGTCAAGGTGTGCATGTGTGCATGTGGTTTCTCAAGGTGTGCATGTGTGTATGTGGTTTGTCAAGGTATGCATGTGTACATGTGTGTATGTGGTTTGTCAAGGTGTGCATGTGTGCATGTGGTTTGTCAAGGTATGCATGTGTACATGTGTGTATGTGGTTTGTCAAGGTGTGCATGTGTGCATGTGGTTTGTCAAGGTATGCATGTGTACGTGTGTGTGTGGTTTGTCAAGGTGTGCATGTGTGCATGTGCGCATGTGGTTTGTCAAGGTGTGCATGTGTGCATGGGTGTTTGTGGTTTGTCAGAGAGCCAGCTTATCAGCCCATTACTGCACACACCACGGGATGTCTCCCCAAGAGACAAGATGACAAGCCTCATGCCATTCTTCTTTCTCCAGAAACTGCATTTAGGATAATGCAGAGTACACACTTGTCTTCCCTCATGATTCCCTCTAGAGCCATTATCATCTGTCAAGCAGAACTTTCATTATGAACTTTTCATTCCAAAAAGGCACTAAACCACCAAAGTCAACAGACTCATGACTTCCCTTGTCACAAACACAGACCGAGCATTTCTTCAGATCTGCTGACTCCCTTTTCAAAATTCTCGGCTCACACTTTTGGCTTTTTCATTTCCCTCAACCCTGTTGAATCCCCTACTCCTGGCATAAATTACAAATAGACCTGCATTTGAATCCCAGCTCTATCACTATAGATTGTCTTTAAGCCTCGGTTGCATCATCCCTAAAATGGGGATTCTAGTAGTACCTAGCCTCAAAAGGCTGGTTTGAAGACTAAGTTTCTGAAAGTGTACAAAGCACGTAGCAGAAGCCTGGCATGAAAGGAGAGGTTGCTACTATAACACACTCTGCAAGCAACCAGACTCTGCACACTTACAAACATTTACCTGCTGCCGGCTCCTGTCCAGACACGCACGATATAAACAGGGTGAATGCACCATCCTCTTCCCTACTTTCTGGGTATTGCTTATATTGGTCCCTTATTCTGCAAGGCCTTTTCCTACCTATTGGAGTTCTAGCCATTCTTCAAAACCCTACTTGAATTCCACCCTTATAAAAATTCTTTGCTGATCCTCCCAGTTGTAATTAAACCCTGGATTCTTTGCTCTTCAGCAAAGAACTCAGAGGCCACTGAGTTCCCCAAATGGCAACATTACTTTTCTCCTCCCCATCATCCTCACTTTGCCTGAAAAGTTGATAGAACTTTGCAACTTTTCTGTAGATCTAAAGTTATTCCAAAATAAAAAGCGTGACGGAAAAGAAAATCTCTGACAGTGTCTTACTTTCATTCTAGCTCAATGGTGCATTTAAAAAGGTGTTTATATCTTTAAAAAGATAGTGTTTTAGTTGTTTCATTTGGGAGGACCTGTACAGTATCCATGATACCAGCTATACCACCAGAAACAAAGCCTCCTATTTGTTATTCTCTCCCCTTCAGGGGAGACCAGATGAGAATCATAATAACCAAACGAGGCAGGTTTAATAAGTGATAAGTCATAGAATCGGTGTAGGATGTGCTCAAGGAATGAGGACCTAGAGAGTAAAAGATGTTTAAAAGAAAACAAATGTATCCGTTATAGAAAAGTAACATCAGTTCCCATGGATCCATCAACAGTGGGAGGTTACTCAATGAGCCCACTACCTGCATATAAAAATAACATAAGGCAAAAGGTATCCATACTTTCCTTGAATGGAGTTTGTTATGGGTCAAATTGTTTCTCTCTCAAGTTTATGTGTTTATATGTTGAAGTCCTAATCGCCAACTCCTCTAAATGTAAGATTATCTGGAGACAAGTTCTTTACAGAATTGTGGAGGTTAAAGTGACTCCATCTTGGATGCTAATCAACCATGTGGGATTCTGATTAACCACAGTTCCAGGAAGGTCTCTAAGATTTCCAGTTTATCTGTTGTTCCTTTCATAAAATTAGGTACTTACTGTAAATCTTGCCCTTAGGTAAAACAACCTTGATGTTATCATACCTCAGTTGTCCTGCACATCCCTTCTGAACCACCCCTTTTTAAAAATGGTATATAAGCGCTGGGTCTGGGGGATAATGGCACAGGGGTCCAGCATCTTGTCTCACCATCCCCCGAGACACAGACATGTCCTCTTTCGTAAGTCCCAGTTCTTTCTAAGAAACTAGATTTATCAGACTCTTTCTTTAGCCTCTCAGCCTCCTTGGACTTTGGGGTTGGTTCGCATAGACCTGCCCTCCATGAAACAAAAAGTAATCAAGTTACAGTGATTTAAAGTGGGCTCTTATCCAATGTAACTGGAGCCCTTAGAAGGAGAAATTTACACACACACGTGCACACAGAGAGAATATCGTGTGAACATGAAGGCAGAGATCTAGATGATGAGTCTGCAAGCCAAGGAATGCCAGAGATCACCAGCAAACCACCAGAAGCTAGGGAGAGAAGCATGAAACAGATTCACGTTCAAAACTCTCCAAAGAAACCAACCCTACTAACACTTTGATCCCATATTTCCAGCCTCCAGAACTATGCAAGAATACATTTCTGCTGTTTAAGCCACCCAATTTATGGTATTTTGTTATGGTAACCTAACAAACTAAAAGAGAGTTCTTCCCTAAAACTGTACACAATGTCTTTGTTTAGGAGGGCTAGCCAGCCTGGCCAGGTTTGCTGTGTGGAGGTAGTTCAGACCACATATGCTTTAACTGTCTAGAGTAACCTGAATGGGGCATGGAAGATCCTGTGCCTGGAGTTCATTTCCACCTGCTTCAACCTTCCCAGAATTGGGCAATGTCCTCTTCTATTAATATTTCGGTTCCACCCAGAGGTCCTGGAACACAATCAATTATTCTCCTCCAAAGTGCTTTCTACCTAAAAAAGCATGATGTTTTTATTGATGCTGTACTTAAAAAATGTTTTAAAGTTTATCTATAGAGTACCCTGGCTATTCAGATTTGGAAATTGGTTAACCAATAAAATATAAAGACAGACAGATGCTGCTATCTTTGGCAAGGTCGCACAGCAATTTGTACGAGAGACTAAAATAGGATCAGCACCCCATTTCAGAGCCTCGTCAACAACTCAGATGACCTTCAGGAATTGGTGTTGTCAGTCCCTCCAATTGTGGATCAATACATAAAGTCTTCAGGCCCAGGAAATTTCTATTTCTTTTTTTGGCTCAATAAAGGCTAGTTCCAGTCTCTTACAATTCAAGAAAAAAGAAATGGGTTGCCCTAACATAAACCCAATGAAGACCCAAATCATATAGCCTCTTGGAAATCTGTTAGACTCTCAGACCTTCCAGCAAGCAAATGGAATGTGTCCAGAACCAGACTCAACTCTTCTAAAGAAGTTGGATAGGCTTCCCCTCTATTGCCAAGTAGCCCTTCCTTTCTCACGGCAGAGCCTTTCTTTTTTCTTCCACCCACGCTATAATATTAGAAGCAAAAGGGAAGCAAATGGCAAAAATTCTGAACTAAAAAGCTTCCAGTGCAGTGGGAGGGTGTTGAGTGAATGCATTATCGTGTACCGCTCACCAGGAATGGGCGTCAGCTCCCATGTCAGCGGCTGCCTGCACATAACACCCTTCTCTGAATCTGAACCCAATACCACCTCTTTTCCAGCTCAGCCTTCCCCAAGCCCTACACTAGAATCCCTTAGCACAGAGTGAGTGTCCAGGAAAGCACATGGGCTGTGGCCCTCTCAACATATCTGAGCCCCCTTCCTTCTTTCCCATCCACAAGGCTCATACCAGAGGCTCTACTGGGCCATTGCCACAGCAGCATATAAACCAGCACTGTCTGCAAGGGAGGCAATGCCAGCCACAAGGCAGACCACAGATGGCATTTTAAACTTAGTATCAGCCCCTTTGAGAGGAGTGAAAGGAAACAGGTAAAATCGATTTTAATAATGTGTTCTATGTAAGTCAGTATACCAAAAACATTTCAACATGTAATCAATATAAAAATTATTAATGAGATCATTTGTCTCTTTGTGACATCTCCAAATTTTGGTATTTTACACTTAACAGCAC
The DNA here is from genome assembly GCF_001604975.1 of Cebus imitator. Taxonomy (NCBI): domain Eukaryota; kingdom Metazoa; phylum Chordata; class Mammalia; order Primates; family Cebidae; genus Cebus; species Cebus imitator. The sequence goes on from NW_016107336.1 coordinate 1,575,040, forward strand.
ATTTGATTCAAACCAGCCACATTTCAAGAACCAAATAGCCATGTATGTCTGGTGGCTACCATATTGGACAGCATCAGGTTCAAGCATTCTCAGAGTTTGAAGGGATCTCTTAAGGCTTCAAATCTTGGGAAGGTGTAAGATGTTAGAGGACAGATATTTTCTCTTACACATCTTTTATATTTCTAGTGGGGTCCATGAAAGAAATTTCTAAGTTCCTTTTTTCCCATTAAATTCATATAGAACTCAATTTCCTGCCCTTACATACGTGGTTGTCTGCCTGCAAAGACTTCTTTCTTCTCTCCACCTCCCTATTTGCCTCAAGGCATCTATTTTCTCCCCCTCTCCAGTTTAAAAGGCAGCTCTTCAATGAACCAAAGCTGAGACAAACGCAGCTTCCTTGAAGCTCCAGGGAAGGTTTGTCCACTCTTCTGCTATCATGCCTACCATGATGCACTGCATTGCTTGAGAGCATTGCTGTCTCCTCTGAAAACTGAGTAATTTTTTAAAACAGGCATGTATCTTGTCTCTGCATATCCAGTATTTAAAGGAAACTTTTTATTTAAGTATAATTTTATAATAGCAGTTTAATTATCTTGGTATAATTAGTATCTGTCTCTCTCTGTACATTATAAGCTTCATGAATGTTAGGACTATGTCTGACTTATCCCAGTAATTAACACATAAGAGACACTCAATATAAATTATTGGATGAAGAGATGATTAAAGGATTTGATCATAAAACAACTCACTCCTCCAGCAGCTATCTCTGCTAGAGAATCTCACCCCTCTAGCAGGTATCTTTCTACCCTTAGTAATTTTCCTTGGAGCTAAGTATGGCCTCAGAAAATAAATACAAATTCTATCCCTTCTTCTAGTTGAATTTCAGATTCTTCTGCTTACTAAGTTTGTCACATTATTTCTCTTGTCAATGTCTCCTTTTCCTCTACTTGTAAAATTTTTTAAACTTAAAAATAAATTTTTTTAGAGACAGAGTCTTGCTATGTTGCAGGCTAGAGAGCAGTGGCTATTCACAGGCACAATTATGGTGCACTCGCTGTATACCCAGTACTCAGCATAGGGTCTACCACAGGCTGCTCGTGACATGCATCTCAGTTCCCCAGAATCAAATGATCCGAGAGAGAAAGAGAGTGAAGGAAAGTGAACAAGACAAAAGTCACAGTGTCTTTTATAACCTCACCTTGGAAGTAGCACGCAATCATTTTTGCCATATTTTATTGGTCACCCCCTGGTCCAACATGGGAGAAGTCTACACAGGTGTGAACACTAGGAGGTGGGGATCACCGGGGGTCCTCTTGGAGGCTGGTGATGGCTGTGGATATGGAGTAAGGAATGAAACATGTGACTTCTAGACAGCATAAATCCCAAATGCAGTCCTCTATGGTACCTGAGTCCCTGCCTTAGTTACTATGCAGCTAGCAAGTCAGACCCTGCCTGTGTGGAGCCACACGTGCCCTCTTGCCACACGAATATCGCAGCTCAGTGTTTATGCTGTTGAGTTATTTGCTACCCTTCTTCAAAGTGGCCTCACATGAGTCCATCTGGGTAAGCCAGGCCCAAAGTCTGGGAAGTCAGCCACGTCTACCAGCAATGCCTAAATAGACCTTCATGGGAATAAATGCAGTTTAGTTTGGTGTGGTAAATAGATTCATTTGTCAATTTCTGATTTCAAATTTTTGAAGGCCTAATTCAAAGAGAAACCCATACACATCTAGGCTTTCTGTAGCTGAAAGCAATTAGCCACATAAGCAACTGTAAAGAAACCTAAAGGGAGCATTTGGTTCACAAGTTGAAAAAAGATTGAAAATTAATCTCACCACAGGTGACAAAATTTAGGTAATAAGAGTAGTAATACCAGAAGTTCAAGGCTATTTGTTTTAAATTTTAATGTTGCTTTATGAACCTAAAAGCCTTGGTAGGCAAATATTGTGTGAATTTCCTGAAAGTGGAAAGTAAAAATCTTTGTCACCCTAATGACAAGTAAAAATGGGTAAGCAGTCATCATATCCACACAAAAACAGTGAGCCTTCAGGTGACATTATCAAATACACAAACACTACGGTGTCTGCAGTCCCACAGGTCCATCCTGCAGACACTGCTGGATTACCTGCTGTTACAAGACCATGTTCCACTAGGAAAACGTGTCTGACCATAGATCGTAACGTTTATGCACATAAGACATGCACGGAAATGCTTTTAAAGAATGCAATTAAAAAATAAATAGAAATGATATACGTTTTCCTTCCCATACCGTCTTGTGAAACTCACTTTGGAGATCACTGCCTTAAACAGAATTACCCTCCAGCTATTCTGTTGCAGTTTGCGGCAGACATGGCTGGCCAGAGGAGTCGGGATAGACGGGTGGGGAGGGATTCTCTCCTGCCTCTATTTGTACTTAAATCCACATAAGAACTAAGGAGCTCGTGGAGGAAAACATGGATTGAACTCTAATATCCCTTAGGTTTCTAGGATATAGAAGAATGCGTAATGAATGAGAGAGAGAACTCCCAGGAAAGGGTGGAAGTTTTCAGGAGGATGGATGCTGCAGTGAGAGTCTGTGAGTTGATAGAGCCAGATTACAGTGGGTTCAGGCAGTTTTACTGTGAAACTTTTGTTGATGGAATGTAAAGCTGGGTGAGAATATTCTCCTTCTTATCATGGAGATATCTCATGGGTGGATTAACAAAGATCTACTGCAAGTGAGTGGAGGCTGCTGCCTGACAGGAGCCCCATCCCTACACTTCTATAGGGTATGAGCTGAAAGGCCAAAACTCAGCCATGCCAGGGTAAGAGGTCATAACAGAGAAAGACCTGAGAATCTCCACTCCCAAGCAGCCAACACCAGAGCTTGTCTGTCACCTGCAAGGGTGACTGAGGCCGAGGCTAGGGATGCCTAGTTCCTCTGCCTCAGTGAGAGGAGGAGCCCGTATTCATGGAAAACAGTACCTCCAGCAGTACCAGCAATGTTCTCACTACAGAGTGAACCCTGTAGAAATTTCCAGCACGGGGCTACTGTGTGGTCCTGGCTTAGACAGCAGTGAAGTCATAAATGACCAGAACTGATTTCTGGATACATGTGAATATCCCTAGGGATTCATAGAAAAGAATCCTGGAGACAATTTAGTTGTCTTCAGCCAGCAAGAATGTTTTTATAACCACGGTTTCATTTGTATGAGCAGGCAAATGAGACAGAGACATTCCTATTATACACCTTAGATTGTCCTGCTGGCACCATTAAGTGAAGTTTGAGGATTTTGAATACGAAACTGAGATAACAGAGTCATTGGAAAAATTATTTCTGTCTTAATTCAAGAGAAAAAGAAAAAATATATAAATCTATTAAAATAATTTAGAGTCTTCAAAGCAAAGCAAAAAAGAAACTATGCTATTAAAAAAATAGAGCAATGGGGTCTGGCCATCTTGGCAGATACCCTACTACATGACAAGACAAATAATGTAGTGGCAGTTAGTGCAATAGCTTCCATTTTAGAACAGTTGAAAAATATCTGTGGGGACAATAAACAATCCCAATGCCTTCAGTGGAAGAACTGAACCAAGTGTGGACGCCAAATAATCAGCTGCCGGCACAGAGGCGTCCACACACCCATTCTTCTCCTCTCCCTGCTGACATCTCACTAAAATATCAGCAAGAAATAAAAAGTGTCTCAAGCCCGCATGGCCAAAGAGACTTTGAGAGGAGATGACAGTACACAATTGATATCAACAAAAGCTGAGAGCTGGAGAGGTGAATTGCAGCTGAGTTAGCAGACCAGGGAAAGGTGGAATTTAAACCTGCAGCAGACAAAGCCACAGATACAAGATCTTTCTCTTTGAAGAATCGTGGCAAAGCCAAGGTATTTAAATCGCAGGTCTCACAGGAGGCCAGGATAACAGGGGAACTCGTAGAAAGACTTTGATGTGACTCAGGAAAATGGGAGAGTAAACAACAATGAAGAGAGCCTAAAACGGAAGAGAGAAAAACTCAGGACGGTAGTGAAGAGAACCCACAAGAAAACACGTTTGCTGTCCCCCCAGAAAGCAAAACCCAAATTGGAAAAGACAGACAGCGCTCTTAAGGAATGGTGCCAAGCAAAGAGAGATGGAGCTAAAAGAATAGCTGGCATGTTTAGGAATCAAGATTGTCAGCTTTATCAGATGGTTTAGGGAAGAATTAATGATCGATACATGTAAAACATGAGAAATAGAAAAAAGAGGCAATTATTGTGTCCAAAGAAAATGAAAAGCTATATAAAAAGGAAATATAATTATGACTCCCTATAACATGCACTAAAATATCACATAGTAAGCTCTATTTACATAGCTGTGGCAGGCAGCATAACGGCCCCTGTACTAGTCTGTCTTTGCATTGCTATAAAGAAATACCTGGTAATTACCTGGGTAATTTATAAAGAAATGAGGTTTAATTGGCTCATGGTTCTATGGCTGTACAAACATGGTGCCAGCATCTGCTCAGCTTCTAGTGAGGCCTCAGGAAGTTTACAGTTATGGTTAGAGGTAAAGGGGGTGTGGGTGTGTGACATGGCAAAAACAGGAGCAAGAGAGAGTGCAGGAGGAGCTGGGCTCGTTAAACAACCAGCTCTCATATGAATGAACTGAGCAAGAACTCACTCATCACCAAGGGGATGGTGCTGAGACATTCATGAGGAATCCACTGCCATAATCCAACTTCCAACATTGGGAATCACCTTTCAACATGAAATTGTGAGAGGACAAACATCCAAACCATATCATTCTATCCCTGGCCCCCAAATCCTATGTCCTTCTCACATTTCAAAAGACAGTCATGCCTCCACAATAGTCCCCCAAAGTCTTAACACATTTCTGCACTTCAAGTCCAAAGTCTCAGTTGGAGATGAGTTCCTTCCACCTATGAGCCTGTGCGATCAAAAGCAAGTCATTTACTTCCAAGATACAATGATGGTGCAGATATCCGATACATAATTAAATCAAGAGAATGAGAGAAGGGAGGAAGGAATGAGAGAGAAAGAGAAAGCATGGTGAGTAGAGTGAGATGCCAAATAATTAAAGGAAAGAAGATAGTGGAAAGAAAGATGTGAAACATCTGAGGCTAGGCCACGCAAGACATCAGAGCTTTTGCCTTGCACTTTCTTGGGTCACAAACTCTTGGGAAAGCCACTTGTCATGTCTGAGGATGCCTAAACAGCTTGTAGTAAGGGCCAAACACAGAAGAACTGAGACTTGAGCCAATAAGCAACACCTGGTAGCCATCCAGGTGGGTGCCCTTGAAATCACAGCTTTCTGCTTCAGTCAAGTCCTCAGATGACAATTTTATGAGAGACCTTGAGCCAGAACGAGCTCATTAAATCACCTCCAAATTCCCAACCTACTGAAATCATAGATAAGAAATGATTTTTATATTATGGCACTAACTTCTGTAATTATTTGCTATGCGGTAATAGATATCTGACACATAATTAAATCATTATGAGAATGAGAGAAGGGAGGGAGGAATGGGAGAGAGAAAGTGTGGCGAGTAGAGTGAGATGCTAAATAATTATCTTTCATAGGAGATAGTCAATAGGTAGTATAGAACACTGGAAAACAGAATATAGAGCCATCAGCATATCATGAAACACAGAAGAAGAATCTGAAAGAAGGGAAACTGCCTCGAGGGATTAGGAACTGAGAATACAGAGTGGCACTGAATCTTTTTAATAACACTAAGAGCTATATTTGACTTTTACATTATATACATATCATAGTTTAAATCAACTTTAAAAAAATCAACTTCCATGGATCTAAGCACAAGGTCCAAGATCAGAGACCATCTTGCCTAGAGACAAGCAAGCTCCCAGCTCTTTGATTCCACAAGAAGAGTATTAAGAGAAAGTGTGCTGAGGTGAAGGACAAGGCGTCGCGGACGGACGTCTTCTGGGAGGAGCGTCTGACAGTCAATCAGAGCTGGATAATCCGTCCAAACAGGTAGTGAGGTCCACGAGATCCCCGGCAACATGACAACTAATTGGGTGCTTGAAATAAGGAATAGGGTCTTCACGCTGAAAAGGAGATAGGCCAAAGAGAGGAGCAGGAGATGTTAGACCAAGCTTCAGACTTTCTCCAGGAGCATGGAGAAGATGCCCATGCAAGTGAAGCAGAGCTGAGTGAGCTTAAAATATGGGCCGCTTTAAGGAGAAGGACACTGGAGAAATACTTAACTGTTTTCACATACACTCATCGGACATGGAATGTAATGATGACAAATCTACAAAGCGATTCTTGTACTAATAGTATGGCATTAGTAGATTATCATTTGTACAATAGACGATGTTAACGCACGTCCTTGAATAAAGACCCTCTGCTAATCAGACTACTGTAAGAAATTCTCATTCAAAAGACAATAGCTTTTATTATTATTATTATTATTATTTCACTCACTATTGTCTTGACATATTGTCTTAAAGTGGGCATGGAATTTAAGTTGCTGAAACTACAACGGTCTCAGGGTAGAAGTACTATCTTCTGAATCAATGCCAGATTCCCATAAAATGAATCGCCAACACCATAAGATTTTAGTATTTTACATGCAAGCTCCTCTAAGTTTGCCAGAATGATGATAATGATTATCATCATCTGCTCTAAATCGTGTATGTTTTCAGGGCAGCTTCTCCCATGAGAAGCTCATGGTGGTCTGCTGGGAACTGCTGCTCCAACCCTCTGCCCCACATGAAGAAGAAATTGCTTAGCTGGAAAAAGAGCGTAACAATACGGAGGTTTTGAGGGCTTATCATTTCTGTTGGGTGGCCTCATCATTCACAACTGTCTGAGAAAGTGCAGACAGGAGAACAGGAAAAGGCCACCCAGGCTGAAGGGAGAGCAGATCTTGGGGCCGATATTCCTGACTTGCTTCACACGGCTCTTGGCTTTCTCTTGACATGCTTTCAATCTCTGGTCATACTTTAGTGAAGCCATTCCCTGCTCCCTCACCTCATCAAATACTGCCTTTCCCAGCCCAAGTATGATGTCTGGTCTCTAAGCCTTGCCTCTCAGGTCTGGCTGCCCCTTCCCCAAGTCCTCTGACCCTACTTCCTCCTTCGTTGCCTCTTCGCAGATGTGTCTCTTGCCTTTCTGGGACCAAGTCATCAAAGTACATTAAATGGTATAAGCACAGTAAGAACATTTGCACGTCCTCTTCTTGCACCTCCACATCTGTCTCTAAGAACATTTGTACATCCTCTTCTTGCACTTTCACATCTATTTGACTCCAGGGAGCCTTTATTTTATTACTCAAGACAGCATATCCTAGCAAGCAATTTCCAAGCAGACATTCACCCAAGCAGACTGGCTCAACCCACTCTCCTATTCTTGTATTTGCTTACATCTACTAAATGGTTTTAAATAAAAATTACATTCCCCTGAAGGCCCTTTGATTCATGATAAGGATAAAAGTACAAATTTACCATCAGAGAATTACTTTCAGGGACAAAGTCCCAAGTCAAACCATAAACTATTTCTGCATTGCTTGTGTAGACAATAAGCTCAGGCTTTGGGCCATAAACCCATCAACAAGAGGGGAGAGACAGAAGAACAGAGAATAGTTCCTGCCTTTGGAGACCTTAGTGAGTGCAGGGAAAGACCCAGAGAGACAGCAGTGCATTGAACCACCCAGAGTAACTCACTCTGGAAGTCTTTAGAGAAGTCAAACACCTACTGGATGCCCAAAGACTGCATGTTGAGGTTGGGAAGAGTAGTCACATGAAGAAAATGATTCCTGGGACCTCACTAAAAAAGAAACCAGAAAACAATGGGAAGATTCAGTGAGTTCCACCTTCAGAAGAGGGCACAAAATCTTTGAGGTTTTCCTTCATAATTTCAGAAGGAATTTAACTACAAAGGATCTAGACAATAAGGACTTTGTAAGATGCTGGACCATCTACTGCTTCTCCATCATTATCATTTGTGCAATGCTCTGTTTTCCCTTTGCGATTAGCAGTGAAAGCCTTAAAGACAAAAAAGGTCTTTTGTGTTCATCTTTGGGGGCTAGTCTTATATGCAAAATTTTCAGTGCCACAAAAGAAGTAGCATTTGAATATAAATTCTCTCAGCAAGGCAATTTACATCTATAGAAGGGTACGTCACACTGATGGAGTAATGGTGAATGCACACCTGGACAAGGGAGGGGGAGGAGTTCTTATTCCTGATGGAGGTAGTCCCTACTGCTGTGCCATTCCCCTATGGGCTAGGGTTAGACTGCAAAGTCTAGGCTAATTCCAATTGGCTATTTTAAAGAGAGCAGGGGTATGAGCCAGAGTGGCGGTGTGGGTAGTTTGGCAGGAAGGACGGTTGTGGGACAGGTCAGAGCGGGTAACCAAGGGTAACTCAGGTCAAAGCAGGTGACCAGAGCAGGTGACCGCAGCAGGTGACCGGGATGAGTCAGGATGGAGCAGGGGACTGGTAGAACAGATGTGAACCACTGATTAGAACTGGTGGAAAAGGTTGTTTACTGAAACCACAAGCAAGTTAAACTTTAAAATGGAAAATTAAAAAATAAGAGAGCTGAACATACTGACATACTGATTCTTTGAAGAGAAACTTGGAGTTTACTGTATCTAACAGTAGTAAGGAAACCAACCCCAAAGGACAGTGGCAGCTTCTGAAGGAGAGGGAAGTGTGTTGATTTCCTAGAGCCTGTTGCAGAAGGAAAAAGAGAGACCTTGAGGATTAGAGTAGGAGTTTAGGAGAAGCCCCAGAGCTGCAACAGAAAATACATTATGGCGTTCCTTCAAAATCGGCAACAGAACATGTGGCTCTGCAACATGACTTACATGACAGCACGGATAGTGCCACTTTCCCCCGGGTTTTTGCAGCTGCTCCAGTGATAAACTGCTTTTAGCTGGTGCACCTAAAGCCAGTTGGTAGCATTAAAATGACATCGAGGCCCACTCCTCCCAGTTGTTGACTGTATTCTGCTGGTGAAGTTAGAAAACTACCAAAATGTGCCTTAAGCCCAAGAATACTCGGTAATCTGTCCAAGGCCAAAATCAACTCCCCATCTTCTTCTTCATTAAAAATTCACTGACTATATATACTAAGGGTCTAGCTCCACAATAGGCTCTAAGACTGCAAGGGGCCTTAGAGCCTTTAAATCAACACACACACACACACACACACACACACACACACACACACACGACTATTCTAATTGAGCAATTACATGGTAGAATAATGGTTAGGAGCATTGGTTTTGGAACCAATCTGCCAGTATTCAAATCCTGGCTCTACTACTTATTGGCTCTATGACATTGGATTGGTCACTTAATCTCTCTGTAACTCAGTTTCCTCATCCATCTAATGGGGATAGGATTAGTGCCTTTCTCATGGGTGTGTTTTTCCAAGAAGAGGTATACCTTCATCTAAGCTTGAAAGATATGGTTCACTCTAGACAGAGGATTCAGCCAAAGACACAGCAGAGTCGGGGGTAGAAAACTGACAAATTGCTTCTGGCATCTTGTGTTTTGTGATCCTCAGTGCTGACCACAGGAAGCACTGGCTGGGGAAATTACGTGGGTCCCTAAAAGTGGGCTTGAAGATTCCTTCTTCACAGGACCGAGCATGGCTCACAAACAGAAGAAAAAAAAACTCTTATACAGAAGGATGAACATCTTTGTGCTTCAGGTCCCATTATTCACCAAGTACTCACTGAGCACCCATGGAAGATGGCTAAGTGCAGGACAGTTAAAAGGGACGGTCTTGGTTCAAATCCTGTTCTGCCAAAGATTTAACTTCACTCTGTTCCCTTGGAGACTGTGATGGTTAACACGGAGCATCGACTTGATTGGATTGAAGGATGCAAAGTATTGTTACTGGGTGTGCCTGTGAGGGTGTCACCAAAGGAGATTAACATTTGAGTCAGTGAAATGGGGGAGGCAGACCCACCCTCAGTCTGGGTGGTTATCATGTAATCAGCTGCCAGTTTGGATAGAATAAAGCAGGTAGGAGATGGAAGAGCTGACTTCCTGAGTCTTCTGGCCTTCATGTTTCTCCTGTGCTGGATGCTTCCTGCCTTCAAACATTGCACCCCAAGTTCTTCAGCTTTTGGACTCTTGGACCTACGCCAGTGGTTGGCCAGGGGATCTCAGGACTTTGGCCACAGACTGAAGGCTGTGCTGTTAGCTTCCTTACTTTTGAGGTTTTGAGACTCTGACTGGCTTCCTTGATCTTCAGCTTGCAGACAGCCTATAGTGGGACTTCACCTTGTGATCTGGTGAGTAAATGCTCCTTAATAAACTCCCCCTTGACCAGGCGTGGTGGCTCATGCCTGTAATCCCAGCACTTTGGGAGGCCGAGGCAGGCGGATCACAAGGTCAAGAGATTGAGACCATGGTGAAACCCCGTCTCTACTAAAAAAATACAAAAATTAGCTGGGTGTGGTTGTGCACACCAGTAGTCCCAGTTACTCAGGAGGCTGAGGCAGGAGAATTGTTTGAACCTGGGAGGCGGAGGTTGCAGTGAGCCAAGATCACGCCATTGCACTCTAGCCTGGCACCTGGCAACACAGCAAGACTCTGTCTCAAAAAAAAATAAATAATAATAAAAGAATAAACTCCCCCTCATACATACATTTATCCTATTGGTTCTGTCCCCCTATAGAGAACCCTGACTAATACAGAAACCTACATGATTCTGCTACAATGCCATGCAGACCCAATGCTCAAACATATGCAGTTATTTATAGCTTCTCAAAGAAACTACACTTTCTTCTGCACTTTGCCTTAGTGAGAGCTGTAGTGGAGCTGGAATCAGAATCCAGGTCCATCTGATGGTACAGTCTGCGCTCTTACATACCATGTTGCAGGGCTGAGCACATTGTAGATGGTCAATACATCCATCACAACTCAACACAGTTACTTCTCTAAAACCTGGGAACATGTTTCACACAAGCCCCAAACTCCAATCTGCACCAGCAAATTGCAGCCCAGTTTCCCAAAGGACCAGAAACTGCTTCCAACATCTTGAGGAGAGGCTGGTAATTGTGTGCAGAAACTCTCTTGCTCACACACACACAATTATCTGGTTTTCACATGCAAATATCCATCTGCACATGGGTTTCTTTGGTAAATGCCAACTTCATAGGTGCAATCCAGGTGCCCACATTTGGGAATGTGGCATAGAGAAGGACCCTCAAGCTCTGAGTAAGTTATGGACTGGGATCGTTATTATAATTAGTCCCAGTGGAGAAGTCTGTCATTCAGTAACAATGGTGGATGATTCAGCCTCATTCCCTGATCTGTCTCCCCCCATTTCCCCACTCACCTCTTTTATAAGAAAAGCCAGCCACGTCTTGCTTAACCATCCTCCCCACCCCCACCCCGTCTTTAAGATAAAAAGCCCAGATGTGGGTGACCCAGCTGTAGTGCATGTCACGTTTTTAGCATCTTCTTTATTTAGAGCTGGAGAGAGGACTCATTACAGAGAGGAAGTCCACAATGAAATTAGAAAACATTTGATCAGACCATTGTCCCAACACAATATGTGCAATGAGGGAAATGCTGGAGTTGGCTGCAAACCCTGAATGTGTGTTTCAGCCTCAATGGATTGCTCATCACTGACTTCCCCAGTGCTGATCAGAAAAGGGAGCCCAACAGCTCCACAGGTAGAAGCTGAGCTTCTGGAAATGGGAAGTGTCAGCAGGGTAGGCAATCTCTCTTTCCTCTTGCAGCTTCACTCTGCAGTAGAAGCAGTACTTCGAAGTCAATGGCAATTAGGACACCCTCGACTTTCGCCAGCCTCAGTCCTTCCTTGTTCCCTCAGCAGAAGCCTCTACACTGACCTGGTGGTGAGGAGTGACTTCTTCCAAAGCATCTAGCCCTGGGCAGCAGGGCTTTCCTTCAGCTTCCTGCTGCATGAAGACCAGAGGCTTGCTGCCAGAAACCAATGCCAAGGGCTCAATGCACAAAAACCACTCTTGGCCTTCAGCTCTGTTTCTGGTAACTCAACTCTTTTATTAAGTAGGGCAGAGGTCAGAAATATATAGGTTCCCAAACACAGGCACTGATGGTGCATTTCGAGCTCTGGACAAACCGCTTGGCTGTAAGGATGTCCAGTTATAGCTCTAAATATGTGATCTGCATGACATAAAAATCAGCCCGATAAATACTAAGCCAGCAGAAATTAAGCCCCCAAAGTGCAGGCTGGAGCCCTGATTTAAGAGAGAAAAGACTGGATTTCATAGAATAAAGATGGAACTTTAGCCCTGGCTTGGTAACTGGCTCTGGGCAATTAGACCATTTAGCCTCACTTATAAAATAATTCAGAGTTTTATTATCTTTCAGAAAGCTGTTGTGAAAGTAAAATACAAGGACTGTTATTAAAGAAATCTGGAAAATTAAAGCATCATATAAAAGTAAAGTGTGAGTTTTATTGCTGTCAGGCCTCACAGCAAATCCTCTGCCATTTGTTGGGTTAGAATTCATTCCCCATCTGGTGTTAAATGTGTTGTCTCTTCATCTTCTCAAGTGGCATAAGAGATTTGCCATTCTCAAAAGACATGGAAAAATCCATTTCTTGGTCCAAGTTACAGGGAACATTTAGGATTGAGCTCAGGAACTCAAATAGAAGCAGTTGACTAAATAATTTAGTCCAATGTAGCATTAATGGATACCAGCTTAGCATCTGGCACATGATAGGTAGTCACGAGGTACTAGCTAATTTAATTAACTAATTTAAAAGTACATAAAGAAAAATCCTATTAAAAATGAAGCCAAAATTGCTCATCAAATACTTTCTATCAATGATACCTAGTGTGTACACACCTCTAGTTTTTTATTTTTACCTAATATATCAATTGAACCAGAATTCCTTCATCTATAAGTCAGTTATGCAGCACCTTTCTGTACGTAGAATGTTGGTTAGCAAGCAATTAATAAATAAAGATCATGGTACTTTTTAATCTTATTTTACTCACAATTCCAACAAGTTTATCTCCCAAACATTGATTAAAAGAAGAGAGAAGAGATTATATAGAGAAGCATAAAGAAACTATTGAAAGTGACAATGGAAAACATAGAAACCAAATGACATGTCAAGGAAATTGGAAACACACATGTAAGAATTATGAGTCCAGGGTAAATAACCCCATAGATCTCCATAAGCCTTGGGGACATCACTGGATTGAGTTACTTTGAAAATGTAGGATTCAAATCCAAGGTTTTTTTTATTATTGCATTAGTCATGATAACATTGAAAATAACCTTTTCTTAATAACTCATCATACTTTGTTTAAAAGGCAGAAAATGTCTGTGATATATTTTAGTGGATCCATGTGTTAAACATAGAGACTGCATGAGGGGTAGTTATAAAAGTATCTTTATTCTTTATTTTCATTTTCCACTATCCCTCTAAATCTGTTCTGTGGAAGTAATGATTTCACTGCCTCTTAGTAAAAATTCAAGAACTCTTTGTGAGTTTTCTGATTCTCATAGGTAAAGTCTTATAAGTCATGAGCCAAGTACCAGTTCCTCGTGCTTTCGCCCTACAGAGGTCATTTATCTGCTCTGGGCAGTCTGGTGTGGAGGCCATTCCCTGACTTTGGGTGGGGATTGCTTTTCTAATATTCAAATGCCTCACTCTAAAATCACCCTGACTTAACCTCAGTCTAGATAAGGAACGCTAGAGGAGAGGCACAGAATCTGTGCAATAATTTTCAAGAGAGTTTCTTTCAAAATTTCCAATTTGGTGTCCTGTCTCTCACCTCACTTTGGTGTTTGTCCTTTCTTACTTCTTGTTGCCTCAGTCAGTACAAACTCCTCATTTAACATTTGATTACATTAGAAACTTTCCACCTAGAATAACATAAATTGGGAAAGGGAGTTAGATTTTTAAAGGGATAGCCATTCGCCATGCATAGTTACTCATTCACCAAGGGGTTTTTGATAGCTTTTAAAAAAACTACATTTGGAAACATCTGGATTTTTTATGAGATGTTTCCAATTTAAATCCAGATGTTTGTGATCTTGTAAGTAGCCAAAAGTTGGAAAAGTAAATTATGGTGCAGTGAAAGAGCCCTGTTTTTGCTATTATTATTTAGATGTAATCTGACTGCACATGAAATTATACATCAGAATTCTAGATCTAAGTCTAAAGATGGACACTGAACTTCTCTGTATCTGGAGAAAGCTATTTATGCTTCTGAAGTCATTTTCTTCATAACCAATAAAAGTGATTTATGTGCTGTATTCTGAGAATCCAATAATACAAGTAGCTACTGCAATTGTGAAAAATATTTTGTTTTGAATATAAACAATAGAAAAATGCAATTTATACCAAAGAACTTATGTTGGTTTTATAACATGTTAAAAAATTCTTTGATACTCCTCCTTTCAAAAAATAGTCTAATTCTTCTTCCTCTAAGTGTGGGCTGTACTTAGTAACTTGTTTCTAGCAAACAGAAGGTAGAAGAATGGATGGCATTTGACCTCATGATTAAGACATAAAAGGCACGAGGCTTCTTCCTTGTTCTTTCTTAGATCAGTCCCATTTGGAGAAGTCAGCTGCCATGTTGTGAAGATACTCAAGCAATCCTGTGGAGAGGTACACATTGTGAAAACACCAAGACCAACAGCCAGCATGGGCTGGGTTTCCCACTAACCACTATTTAAGAGTGACTCATCTTGGGGACAGGCTCTTCAGCCCTAGTTAAGCCTTCAGATGATCAAAACCCCTACTGATAGCATGACAGCAACCTCATAAGAGACTCCAACCAAGAACCACTCAGCTGAACCTCTCCCATGTACCTGACCCACAAAAACCACACATTAAAAAAGGTCTGTTGTTTTAACTGAGTGTTAATCTGTTGTGCAACAATAGATAATTAATACATAGTCAGATTTTCTAGTCTATTATGGGGATTAGCAATATTCATGAAACCAGTGATAAACACACGCGCACACACACACGCCAACTCCCTTTTTGAATTGAAAGAATAACATTTTCAGATTTTATCATTGAAGTTCTACTTTAGAAACAATGCCTGAATCTGACTTTTAAAATCAATAGCTTGTCAAAGGTGCTGTTTGTATGCAACAAATTCATGTGCTAACTAAAATTGTTTTTAAATGGGTGGTATAAGCACAGATTTTCATTACTCTACACTGTGCTACGTGCATAACTGTCACTAATAAGCTTCTTGACAGTGCATCTAAAGTTACCTCTAGATCCTTCTTGTATAGGCCATCACTTTCCTTTTTGTTTGGGATCTTATGCTCCAAAACGGAAGCAGATGCATGTTTACTATGAAGATGAAACCTATCTTTTGTGAGAAGGAGATTTTTAAAAATCACACTTAGGACATTAAATAATGCTTGTGCAGCAAAGATTATAATGACATCATGCATCTGTGGAGTTTACAAGTACACATACTTACATAATTCTCCTAGCAGTCCTAGAGATCAGGTTATTATTTTTCCCATTTAAACAGGCAAAAACGATTAATGTGAGAATTGTCTAGGAGTTAACTCCTCTTCCAGACCACCAGAGATAATCCTCTCAGTGCAAGCACAAATTCTCCTTTTTCTTTTCTCCCAAAGATGTAGAATCCTTTCTGGAAAGGGACATAGGTTGAAATGCTAGGGTAGGCAAGTTGGAGTATAATAAAGTCTCATCAGCTACAGTTAGGAGGGTGTTAGAGAGAGAGACATAAGCAGCAGAGGGGTATGAGGGAAGAGAAATTCAATGTGTTCTATGGGCAGTTTATTTGTATCTCCTTTAACTTCATTTGTGAGATGTGAGAAATTAATAGAATCTGTTTTAATTATTTTTGCCTGTTGAACTGTGCTTTTTCAACCTATCACTTTAAAACTTTTGGATTTTAAGATGGCACATTTGCAAATGTTAAGGTTCAGAGAGTAGAAACGGCCTTCTCAAGAATCCGATCTTCTAACTGAAGTGTTTTTTCCGGTTCATCCCTTAGCCTCCTTGTTCATCTGTTCATGCAACAAATAGCAACTGGTCACATAATGCACTCAGGGCCTTATCCTAAGCCTTGCGAAAATAACTTTGCTTAAAGGTACAAAAACTGCCATTTTGAAACTCAGCAAAAGAATTACAGACCTGAATTCAGTCACCTTTGAGTCAGATCATTCCCATGTTTGGGATAAGCGACTGAGTGGGCTCTTTAATTACCCAAATGCAAACCCTCCATTATTCAGAGCCAGAGCTGTGAAGTGACAGTAATGCTATGTTTTAAGAATAAGAATAAGAATAAACACCTTCCGTAATTGTAAATTTTTACCTATGGTTGAGCCAAAGCTTTTGGTGATTTTTTTTCTTTTGTTGTCATCCTTTTTGTCTTTCTAGAGAATGTGTGGCAGGAATATGCCTTTTCTCTACGTAGATCTAGGGTACCCTGTTCCAGAAACTATTATTTCTCTTGAAGAGAGACAGACATTCAGGAGTGAGCCTAACTTTAGGATAAAATGAGAACTGTGAACACAGCTCTTTGTAGTTCAGGCTGTACTAGGATGTCAGTGTCCTGCACACTGTGTTATTTAAGAACAAATAAAATACCCCTTGGGAAATACATTAATGTTAGAATATTGTGTTCTAATGTGCTTACCCTGTTGAGGTTATTTCTACTGCTTTGGATGATGAAATGTGGACTTGGGAAATAACCTCAGGCTGGGCTGATGAGGAAACCAGTGAGCATTACTCTCCTTATTCCGGCTTCCTGCATTCCACTTGCCTACTCGCCCCATCTTGAAATTCTCTCCCCTTTTTATGTTCTGAGTTGCTGATGTTTTTTGGTTTTCCTCTACATCACTTGATGCTCTTGTTGAAACTCTTTTCCAGCCTTCATTCTCCACCCAAGTTCACTTCTCTCAGGACCTGGTTGTGGATCTTCCTCTTTTCTATAGCCTCACTCTCTCTCTCTCTGCTATCTCATCCATTGTCAGGGCTTTAACTACCATTTATATTTTGATGACGCTCAAATTTACATCTCTGGCCCCACCTTTTCCTTGAACTCAATGCCTGCATATCCAATTGCCTTCTTGGCATGGTCACTTGGCTACCCAGTAGGTCTCTCAAATGAAACAACGAAGAGGAACTCTTGATTTGTTCCAAACTCTATTCCTCCACCAATATCCCCCTTAGAAGGAAATGGTATTAGCTCAACTAAACACTGGAAGTCAAATGGAATTTCTCCCTTTTCATCCTCATTCATAACAGGTTAGGAAGCTGTATTGGTTCTATCTGCATTACACATCTACTTCTCATCTCTGCTTCTAACATCATTGTACAAACTACCGTTATATTGCCTGGGCTGTTGCAATAGCCTATGGGTGTCTCTGCTTACTATATTGGTGGAATTCTCCACTACGTTTTCAGCAGTCAGAGTAAGCTTTTAAATTAGTTTTATCAAATCATGGCACCTTTTAGTTAATATCTCCTGCTGCCTTAGGAATAAAAACCTAACTCCTCATCGTGTCCACAAGCCTCTGCATAACCTAGTGCTCACCTGGCTTCCCAAACTCATTCCATTTCATCTCACTCTCCCCCTCACTCCTGCCATAATGTCTTCTTTTAGGTGAAGGAAAGCCACACCACCTTATCCCCAATGCCAGAACAGTGGTAGCAATGCCATTTCAAGGGAAGTGGGTGGTCCTGGACCTGTTGGGAAACAGCAGCAAGAACTCAGTGTGGATTCTGAGGAAGGAGAGGTGGGGAGGCGGAAGGGGGCCCAGAGCACAGGCTTAACCTCAACTGAGCTCCATGAACATGAGATGACATGAGATGCTTGAAGAACAGTAAAGAGGCCAGGCGACATCAGGGGCTGGTTGAGAATGACATGGGGCCCCTCCCCATTGCAATCTGCAGTATTAATGGAAATGTGACCTCATCACTGATGACAAGTACCTAAGACATATCGGTGTTTACACCAATGAATCCAAGAGCCTCTACCCTCAAGGACTTTCCAGTATAATAAAAGAGGCAGACTGAAAAATAATTGCAATACAGTGTAAGAAGTGCTCTCACAAAAATAGCTTCTAAAAGGAAAGATGGGATAAAGGTATCTGAGGGTGATGCTCATTAGAAAGTGGCGCTAAGCAGACAGGGATATGGGGGATGATTCCGCTGTGGCTGAACGCATGACCCCATTTGTGTTTCTCTCAAGAAAATTTCCAGGGGGATCAAATTTTAGATTTTAATATTTTCAGAAAAATTAAGACTAGTACTACAGGTAGAGAAATGGAGGAGACCATCTTTACTAGACGGTGCTTTTGACTTCAAAGTGCCATGAAAGCACGAGTTTGCAGCTGTTACCAAGGAAAAGAAAAATCCACCTGTCGAGGCATTTTATCTTTGTGTATATTTGTTAGTGCTATGCCAATATTGTTAATATTATCACCTTTTGTGGGGAAGAGTATGTTTTGCATTACAATCCCTGAAACACAAGGAGCCACCAAAGGGAGCAGCAGAGGCGGCTTTGTCACTACAGTGCAAATGCCATCCCTTCAGTGCAGCAGGAAGGTAGGCACAGATCATCAGAGAACCACTCCAGAAGGCAAGAGACTCTGGCAAACTTCATTTGCTTTTGCCTCTTCCCTCTCTGGTCCAAATGATGTATTGGATTCCTATGCCGATTTTCTCCTTCTGGGAAAGTTAAAAAGGGAAACATCTTCTGGATATCTGTGGCTCTTCCCCCTCAGAAAAGTCCAACAGCCTGGAAGAGATAAAGTGTGGTGCTTTTCCCGATGCCTCCAGAAGGTTGCTTCTGGACCTACCTCCAGAAACTCCTCTACCCTATTCCAAAGCTGCCTTACCGGAGCAGCCTTTTCAGTATCCAGGCAGGTTCATCTTTCCGTACACCAACCACTTGCTAATAATAAGGACCACAATTAGATTAGTTTTCTGGAGGCAGGAATCAATATCCTATGTATGTGGAGCTGATTAGACATTGCTAATTAGAGCTCTCAGACATTAATCAAATACCACGTATGGGGCTAATCAGCCAATTCAGGCAGCATAAAAATCTATAGTGTCCCAAATCTCCCCTTAAGTGTTCCAACCTGGTTAACCTTAAAACCCAACCTGAAGACAGAATCCCTGCCAGAGGTCTACAATAACTGGGCTAGGAGGCTGTACCGTCTCACAGGCTCCTGAGCCTTCTGGAGCACGAGGCCAATGTGATGTCATCAGGCTCCTTCTTAAACAAACACAGGATCCGTCCTGCAGCCTTGACACCATTTTCATTGACTCTGTGGCAGCTGTGGCTCTGTGCCAGATGCAGGCTGGACCCAGAGAGGCGGACCAGCACTCCAGGCCTGAATGATAAATAAAACAAAATGCTCACTAATATATTATTCATGTAATAGCCCAATTGGTCATCACACTATGTACTTGTATTCATATGATTATTCCTGTGTGTTTAAATAATGAATGTTAGGTTTGTGTTTACTAACACAAATCACTGATGAATCTGTATTTAAGTCAAATGTTGCCTTGTAGGAATGCTTTGAAATACTGTACTAGATCAGTGTTCACCTACTGAATTTAGGGATAGTTGCTATAATGTTAATTCTACAGCATGTGACCGAGTTATTTAATTTGACAAAATCTATTAGATAAACTAGGCTTGAATGAATAAAGAGTCTGTTGATAATGCTGGACAAATCCAGATGTGATTCAAGATTTATGGAACGTATTAAAAATATTTTCAACCACCTATGTCCTTAATTCCTGATTCTTAAATGCTTCTGAATACTACCTTGTAAAAAGCTATTTTTTGCTCAATAAGCTCTTTTGAGCTCCCCATAATCTCCTTTAAAAGATATTTTGCTAAAAGCCACATGTGTTCATGTTATCATCATAAAATTTTTTCTTCAGAAATAGTAAGCTTTCAATGAACTCAATTCCCAAAAGGTTTATATGAGAGTTGAGATTCACCACCTCTAAGAATTGGTCAGTTTTTAGACTCTAAGAAAGCGTGTTCTTCCAACCACTGTTAGCAGTGAGATGGAAGTGCCATTCCTAAGATTTCATTATAGGGCACTGAATAGCACTGGAGGAAGGAGTAATATAATACAGGAAAAATAAGCATGGGATCAAATCTTGATTTGAATCCTAATTCACAACATCATAGTTGTGAGGTTTGGACACATACTTAGTATCTCTGAGCCTTGAAGATCAGGACAGTAATGCCCAAGGTCATAGGGTGGTTCTGAAATTGATAGGTGGTAACACATATGAGAGCACTTGGGAGAATATCTCTCTGCGGCCACACAGCCAGTAGATGCTGGTTCTCTTGGCCTCTTCCCTTAATTCTGATTCTCTATGTCATGATGTTCTAGAAAGCAGGAACTACATCTTCTGCATCTTTGTACCCTTGGCACCTGGTACTTTAGGGGCACAGAGTTCACTCAATAGCTCATCACTGAGCCAAAATGAATCAACAGAAAAGCCACTGAGAAGATATTTTTGGGGACATGTAAATGTTTACTTAACCTCCTTTCCAAAAGTCAATATAAGATAGAACCTCCAAGAAAGTAATTTCCAGAAATCAGAGGAATAATTCAGAGGAGCCAGAGCATATTCCTTGATATGGTTTGGATTTGTGTCCCCACCCAAATCTTACATCTAAGTGTGATCCCCAATGTTGGAAGAGTGGCCTGGTGGGAGGTGACTGGATCATGGGGGCAGTCACCTCCCACCTTGCTGTTCCCATGATAGTAGTGAGTTCTCAGGAGATCTGGTTGTTTAAAAGTGTGTGGCACCTCCCCCTTCTCTCTCTTCTTTCTGCTCCAGCCATGAAGGATGTGGCAGCTTCCCCTTCACCTTCCACCATGATTGTAAGTTTCCTGAGGCCTCCCCCAGCCATGCTTCCTGTGTAGCCTGGAGAACGATGAGCCAATTAAATCTCTTTTCTTTATAAATTACCCAATCTCAGGTACTTATTGATAGCAGTGCAAGGATGGACTAATACAACCCTCCTATAATTTCTGGCTTTGAAGAATGTGGATATTGAAAATAAATTCTCTCTAATACTTCTTCCTTTTATAATTTTGGGGATATCCATGCAGGGAAAATGCAAAACAGGGAATAGAATATAAATATGGCAGTTTCCCCAAATATTTATTTTATGAACTGAGTATAAAATAGTTCATAAAATAAACTATAAAAAGCTATGGGTAGACCATTGGTGAAAATACAAAAGTGGAGTATGGAACATAGACGTTGGAAGAAGGGCACAGCTTACAAACTGTTTAAGTAAGGGACGTTATTAATATCTGATGATTCTCAAGCTACACATAACAAGTGGGAAGCACTGCAGTTAGATTCTTTGAGTTTGGATCAGAAATCACCATGGGCTTCTGCTTAATTCAAGTCTGAAGAGGACTAATAAAAGTGCCATGTCCCTGCAAAACATCTTAGCCACCAAGTGAAAGGCAGTGTACCCGTAAAGAGAACCAGCAGTGAACTATCAGAAGCTTATGTAAGGCTGGGTGTGGTGGCTCACACCTGTAATCCTAGCACTTTGGGAGGCTGAGTCAGGTGGATCACCTGAGGTATGAAGTTTGAGACCAGCCTGGCTAACGTGGTGAAACACTATCTCTACTAAAAATACAAAATTATCTGGGCGTAGTGGCAGGCTCCTGTAATCCCAAGTCCTCGGGAAGCTGAGGTAGGAGAATCACTTGAACTCGGGAGGCAGAGGTTGCAGTGAGCCCAGATCTCACCATTGCACTGCAGCCTGGTCAACAAGAGCAAAACTCTGTGTCAAAAAGAAGAAGAAGAGGAAGAAGAAAGAAAGAAAGAAAGAAAGAAAGAAAGAAAGAAAGAAAG
>NW_016107336.1:1597107-1631125 GCF_001604975.1 Cebus imitator
TGGCCTTAGAACAGGAGCATAAAATGTAATTGAGAGCATGTCTTCCTAATTAAAAATTATATTTTTACTTCTTAAAACAAGCAATTTCAGTACAATGTAATTTTTAAAATTGGCTTCTAACATTTATAATATCTGCAAGTCATGATGATTTGAAATCAAATTCCAAATCAAATTTGAAAAACTTTACAAAATTTAGAGTTTGCTACTTTATCATATGTCAATTATTTGTCATGGCATTATTTAGCATTTTCCTATCCCCAACCAAACCCCACTGTGAAACTTTTTTATGTGCAAATTGGCAAGAAAAATGGCCCCACCATAAAGGGTTCACCTGCCAGGTTCTACATTACTGATGGTCTTAAATGAACCGTCGTTTTTTTTCCACAATGATTCTTAATTTAGTCAGTGATAAGTCCTTATGACCTAAGAATATCAAATTGAATGACTATCATCTCTTTTCATGTGCAGGATTATTTGGGACTCAACTCTCAATTCTGAAAATACTGGGGGACCCCAGGTAAGCTATGGCCTCATCCAGAAATTCCAGAATGGTAGAAATGTTACCAAACCACATCACAGAGCATCTGACAGCTAAACACTTGCTACAGTGGTTGTTCCTGCATTATTCAAATGGTTATGGGCCCTGCAGGTCACTTTGTGTTCTAGAAGAAAAACAACAGATGCTGCTACACAGGAAGCAGAAATTATAGAACTTTTTCATAAAATCTGAGCCTTTGAATTCATGGTTTTATTCTGAAATGCCTTGACCAATGCTGTCCCTGTCATGACTCTGTCTTCATTAGATTCCATCATCTCAAGCCAATTCATATATACAATCCAAATTTCCTGTAATGAGGGACTGCTGATATACAAACACTACACAGCTGTGTTAAATCTCAAGTTATTGAATTGGGTTGGCCTAATTTTAAATATTAAATGATCTTCCTAGCCCCTAGTTATTGTCACTCACTATGGGAGACACATGTCATCTTATCTGCCCAATATCATTTCTCCTTGTCTGATAATAGCACCCCTTTTACCTGTGGGTAATTATGTTTCTGTCAATCCTTCTATTGCTGGGTTACCTCGGGAGAAAATGGACTCCCAAAAAGAGCCAGCAGAGATCTTCCCTAAATTTTATATGTGGACACTGAGAGGAAGGTAATCTCTTTCTTTGAGCATTACAATCTGGCTTTATGAAGCCTGGAGCTCTCTCTGTAGACTTGCCCACTCCCTACCCAACCCTTGGCTATCTGAAGGTCAGCCAAAAAGATCAGCCAAGGATAAGACCTAATGACATCATCTAAATCCCTTTCTGGATCCAGCCATGCCTGAAGCCAACTCAAGCTCTGGACTTCAAAATGACATAGGCCAATGCTAGACCTTTTGTAATTTAAACACAAAATTTCTAACACATGCTTATGTTGTAGTCGACAGGTCCCATATTTAGTATCCTTTAAATTGTTACTCAATACTTTGCCCACCCACAGGCTGAGTTGAAAACATTCTTCCTACACACCTAAATCCCTACAGAATATAAATTTTTTCTTCTCTTGGTTACATACCTACCCAGTTTTATTTCATGATAAAAGTGTTTGCCTTACCTATTTAGCTGCCATTCTCAGGGATCAAAGCCCTTAGTATGCACTTGTGAACGTTTCTTCTCATTAAGGCACTGGGTCCTTGCTTTTCTCCCATGATCTAAATATACTGTCTGGATTTTCCCTTCCATTCCTCACTCTGCTCTTCTTATTTTCTTTCTTTGCTGTCTTTTCTTTTAAGGTTTTCCTAGAGCAGAGGTGATTAACTCATGTATGCCAGAGGTTGCAAGTTTTTGTGTGTCAAAAATCAGACCTTGACAATGACCTTGAGCAGTAGGATATAAATAACTCCCATAAGCTTAGTGTTCCAATAATGGAACACTAGGCATAAATGGGTTAATGAGATCCATAGATTGTCCATTAATGGGCTTCAGGGACGTCTCAATGTTTCTTGAAATTATATGCAAGTTTTACATGAAAATCCATCTGTATGTGTATTAGCTATCAAGAGCTGTGTAACGAATTACCTCAGAATTTAGCAGCTTAAAACAATCAACATTTATTATTTTACAGTTTCTATGAGTCAGAAATCCAGATGTGGCTCCGCTGATTCCTCTGCCTCTTAGAAGCAGCAATCAAGGTGTCGGTCAGCGATTTGTGTCACATCTGAAAGCTCTGCTGAAGGAAAACCCACTGCCGAGCTCCTTCATGGGGTTGCTGGCAGGATTCAGTTTCTCATAGGTTGTTAGCTGGGGACCTACTGGTTCCTTGCCACATGGGCCTTTCCCTGGGCAGCTCACAGTGTGGCAGCTGGCTTTCCCCAGAAGGAGCCAACAAGCAAGATAGACGGCACAGTCCTTTTGTAATGGATTCTCATCAGGAACATCCCATCTATTTCACTGCATTCAATTGATCAGAAGCCATTACTAGGCTTCACCCACACTCAAGAGGAGGAGATTACACGGAAGTATGAATCTCAGAAGGCAAGGTCACTGGGGGCCACTGTAGAGGCTGTCTAACCAAATACATTTGGAAAAGGAGGAGGACCCTCATCTTTTATTATATTATATCTTTAAACTTCTGAATCAACATTTGTATTCTTTGTTTCTGTCTCAACCATCAGTTTCACCCAAAAAGTCTTCTAGGTGTATTTTCACAGAACAAGTCACTAGATAGCTCTCTGTAACTGAAGCTACAGTTAACTTTCCCTTTAAAATAGTCACTATATATATATATATACATATATATATATATACATATATGATGAAAAGATCCTATGCTATCACATGCCGCCATCAAACACACACACACACACACACACACACACACACATTCACACACACACACACACACACTCACAAATCTTAGACCATGGTTACCTAATGAGAAGTGGAGCGTTCTGATAAACAGGACAAGAATCTGTCGTGTAGAACACTAGTTCTCATCATTTTTGGTTTCAGGGCTCCCTTTATATTCTTAAAAATTATTGAAGACTCTAAAGGACTTATTTTTAGGTAGGTTATATCTACTGATATATCTGTGTTAAAAATAAAAACTGAGGAATTTAAAAATATTTATCTTTTTTTAAAATAACAACTTCATCATATGCTAACATAAACATTTTCATGCAAAATAAAAATAGTTTTTAAACAAAGAAATTAGCAACAGTGGCAACGTTTTACATTTTTAGAAATCTCTAATGTCTGGCTTAATAGAAGGCAGCTGGATTCTCATATCTGTTTCTGCACCCAAATGTTATAATATGTTGTTTTGGTGGAATTAGATGAAGAAAATCAGGCCTCATACAGTCACATAGATGTGTCACTGTGAAAAAGAAAAGTATTTTAATAGCCTGTTCATGTAATAGTTATTTTTTTATGCTACACCAAAACTTGACAATGGTATTTTCTTAAAAGTTATAATATGTGGAATCTGAAACCATCATCAATGACTTTTCTTTTTGCAGTCTATGAATTAAAATCCACTAGTCTATCTTACATTTTAAATGGATCATTTACTGATGTGTGATTTTGTGATGTCGTATTGGCCATTTGAAGAAAAGAAATAACTCACTGAAATTCTAAAATCTTCCAAATGTTGGCACATTTTGTTACAAACTATCAAGAAATCACATTTGCAAATACTACAACCAATCTCATCCTGAATCTCTAAGTAGTGGGAAGTAGTTAAGTTCAAGGTGGAGAATACAAGTTTTCCAAAATTTCCAATTTTCACTTGAAAGCCTAAATCTTATCATTGGCTATAAATAGTCAACCATTTTTCTTGAAGTAACAAGCCTATTACATTCATTTTGGAGAATATATCAGCAAAGCACCCAAATCTAAATAACTATAGTTTGTCTGCCAATTGTTCTTTCAAATAAAAATAGTGTTCCATGAACAAAAGTGGGTAGTTCAACTCAAAATGAGCCTGGGGCTGGGTGTGGTGGTACATACCTACAGGCCCAGATACTCGCGAGGCTGAGGTAAGAGGATCACTTGAGCCCATGAGTTGGAGGCTATGGTAAGCTATGATTGTGCCACTGCACTCCAGCCTGGGCAACAAAGTGAGATCTCATCTTTAATAAATAAATAAGCAAACACACACACACACACACACACACACAAAACGAGTGTTATCCTTGAAACAACCATTGTATACTGGTACACAGCAAAATGTTTTTTTATATTTCCCATTTGATCACATAGAATATGACAAAGAGTAAAGCATTGAGATTTTATAAAGTTAATCATGTTTACTGCTTTATCAAGGTCATTTATAGGCAACCCTGGTTTTTCACTTCCCTGGAGTGTAGTGAAGTATACAATGATCAGTCACACAGCCCAGGGCCCCTTCCTGGGCTCATCCTAAGATGCCAGCATTTTACCTCCCATTGCTTTTGCAAATGTCAACAACATATTGGGAAAAAGCAAGTAATATCTTAATAATAGTATCACAAAAATAGTTTTGACTTCATGGACTCATTGAAAGTGTGTCATAGAGAATCCTGGGGGATCTAACCATTGTTATAAACTGTCATATATATATATATATATGAGAGTGTTAGAATTCAATATGTATACATACATATTTAATTCCTCTTTATACTGAGGAAGCAGGATTTGATATACTATGTACTCATTTTGCTTATGAAGACATGATCAGAGAACACAGTCCTCTAATAAAACGTTCTGATTTAATGAGCATGAACCATCCATTATTTTCCAAATATCACTAATTCACAAGTTTTTCCAGAGAAGTATAATCATTTTCTTTATTTAAATATTTAAAAGGACCTTTCATCCATCTGAAAACAAGTATATCTTACCACAAATAGGAGAAATCTATTAATAGCTCTAAAGTGAACATATAACTATTTAAATCTTTAAAAACATTTTTGTCAGCTGGGCACGGTGGCTCATGCCTCTAATCCCAGCACTTTGGGAGGCTGAGGTGAGAAGATTGCTTGAGACCAGAAGTTCAAGACCAGCCTGAGCAATAAGACCTTGGCAACAAGACCCTGTCTCTACCAAATATATATATATATATATATATATATATATATATATATATATATATATATATAGGCTAAATATATATATATTTAGCCAGACATGATGGTGGTGCCTGTAGTCCCAGCAACTCAGGAGGCTGAGATGGGAGGATTGCTTGGGCCCAGAAGCTCAAGGCTGCAGTCATCAATCATTGTGCTGCTGCCCTCCAGCCTGGGAGAGTGAGACCCTGTCTCGAAAACCAAACAAAAACAAAGCTTTTCATCAAGTGTACTACCTACAATTGTTCCAGGGACCACCACTGACTGCCACTTTTGGAAAGCCTACCACAATCTCCCTCTATTGTGAACTCCTTCACTTTACCACATTCCACTGTATGCAAATTTGTTTCCATGTATCTTTTAGGTTCTCATATCTACAGATTGCAAGTTACTCCTGTTGGGGATAATTAGAAAAAAGGAAACTGGGGATTGGAAAAAAGGAAAGAGAGGTAAAGCAGATGGCAGCAAAGAAATAGCGGTGTGGGTGTGAAGCTCTGGGAGAGATAAAGGGAAAGGGAGAGAAGGAATCTGGAGCCCCGAACGGCTCTCTGGAGTCAGGGAGGTGGGTGGGTGGAGAAGGGCTAGTAAAATATTCTTCAGTGTGATGGGCATTGGACCCTAGCATTAGAAACAAAAAGTGCCTACCCAACTGGTTAAATAAAGCTTACTACATAATTTTTCCGTTTGAAATATCCAAGTACTTTTGTGTCTGTGAGACTAAGGCAGGATTCAGGACACATCTAGGTTATAAAATCAGAAAAGCATTGAACATTTGGATGAAAGGCACATATGAATACGCACACACACACAGCCTCTTGGTGTGCATATTTTGCTCAATGAATCAAAATAAATTTGAAAACATCTTGAGATTACGGGAAAGGAGATCATGAGCTTTCATTGAGCAGGAAAGCATAAATGGAAATTAACAGTATAATGCTCATTATAACCCATTCAAGTTGTAAAAACGTGTTTCATATTCTTATTTCCGCTGTTATCTTTATTTTTTTGTTCTAGCAGGTTTTTTTAAGTATCTATGAGGGTTTTTATTGGCTCACTGGTTACCTTGATTCCTAAAAACTACCTTTGCCAGAAGGCAGTGATTTCAAGGTTCAGTGGAACACACGAGGGGTCACAGATGGGAAAGGATCTGAGCTCTTTATCCTTCCTTCTGTGAGAACTTCTCTGCTTTGACCTACTTTGCATGTTAGTCCTCTGCCTAAGATTCCATCCAAAGAAAGGTCTCTGGTGCTATAAAAGAACATTTATTTAAGTAAGAAAGCTACTGTCATAATAAGGTCTAAAGTCCCTTCTAAAGTTGAATATTTCTCCTTCCAACTTAAAAAAAATTAATAAATACTACATGCCAAAATGATATACAAAATGACATGCAGAAGCATGAATAGGCACACTATAAAAGAGGACACCCCAATGGCCAATAGGCATATGAAAATGTGTTCGGGCCCTGGTCATCAAGCGAGCTCATCAAAAGCACAAGATTTCATTGCATGCTTCCTGGGATGGTTAAGTTAAAATGATAACAATTCGAAGTTGTTGGCCAGAAAAGAGGAAACCTGGAACTTCCATTGAATGCTGGCAGATGTGTAAATGGCTATAACCAGTTGACAAAATGGCAGTATATACTAAAGCTGAAAATGAAGCTAGTGTTTATATTCTGGGTACATAGTCAATGTATAGACACCCAAAGACATCCAAGAATAATCACAGTGGCATAATTCTTAATTTGCAAAAACTGGAAAGACAACAAATGGCATCAACAATTAGGTAGAAATATGGTAGCATATTCACACAATACAGCAATGTAAAGGAATGAACAATTGCTAAATGTAATACCATGAATAAAAAGAAGCTAAACACAAAATAATACATTGTATGATTCCATTTATATAATGGTCAAAACAGGCAAAAGTGATCTAGAGCAATATGAGTTAAGAAGAGTTATCCTTGTAGGGGAAGTAATGGAAGGGTATCCCAGTTGTGGGGGGATTTTGGTATGCTGGCAGGGTTCTGTTTCTTGATCTGGTGGTAGGGTCCCAAGTTTGTTTCCTTTGTGAACATTTATCAAGATGTACACACATGATTTGTGCACCTTTCTCTGTTTGGTATATTTCAGTAAGAAATTTTCTTAAGAAAAACAAAACTATGTAATTTAAATTTTTTTAAATTTAACTATGAAGAATTTTAGGATCCTTTAGTGTTTTATTACTTCCAGGTACCATCACCCTCTTTTTTTTTTTGGTTTTATTTTCTAGACACTGAACAGATTAAAAATTTGCTATTTTCCAAAAAGTCTCATTTTAATGGATTGCTATTCTAAAAGTAGCAATACTAAATACTAATACTCTAAATACTCTAAATACTCTCCTCGTTCTTATACCCCTGCCCCCAAAATATAAATTAATAAATCAATTCAGTGTATGACCTTTGAGCACATACATCAGCCAAGCACTGTGCTTGTCTCTGGAATGCACAGGCAAAAGAGGCAGGCACCGTTTGGGCCTGGGACAGTGTGCTCTCCAACAAGGGAAAGCCCAGATGAAAGGAGTTGTCAGATAGGACGTGAGAGCATCCCACCACAAAACGGATATTTCTTCTCGAGTCCCTGGGGCCACATTTCTTTCCACTATTTTTGAAGACCAGTAGCACATAGACTCAGTACCACCGCACATGATGACTCATGGTTCTGTTTCCTGATAACTTGTCACTGCAAATGGAGTGGAGGAAATTGGTCTAATACTATAGCTCCTGCTGGACTTAATTCTGGGCAGAATTAGGTCCTTAGGACACACGATAAAAGGGGAAGAAGGAAGTGGGCAGAACATCTATCAAGAGAGAATTTGTATTCTCAGATGCTAGCAGAGGCAGGAAACGTCTCTGCTGAAGGAAGTCAGAGGGTAGCAGCCCGAGGAGGGTGGGAGGATGTTGGTGTTTTAGAGCTCGGGTCTCTAGGAGCTCAGAGCTTGTAGAAGAAAGACTCCAGAACCACCTGGCTGGCTGAATTCAAGCAAGAAAAAAACATTGCCCTGACTTAACTGTTCTACTATGGAAACCAGGACGTGTTTGGGGATAGAAGAGGATCACTCCAAAAACGTAGCTTTAGAAACTTCCTTGACAACTCATTCTGCTGTAGCTAATGTCTTGACATCCCCCACCCAGAGTATTCAAGAGAGATGGCACAGGGCTCACTCGATGTAAGAAACATGTAAGGAGCATGCACAATGCCAGGATTCCCGGCAGCAAAACACTAACAGCCCAGGCCCCAGGAGAGATAAAAATAGGGGTGTGAGAGGAGGGAGAGAGAGAGACAGAGACAGAGAAAGAGAGAGAGAAATTTTTTGCTACAGCCAGAAGGGATTGAGATGCTGAGAAATAAAGGGGAGGTGGTAAGAGGCCAAAACTGATGCTGCCTCCATTTCTTAAATTACCAAAAAAATGAGTCTAATTACAGTTCTCCATCTGGGAACCTAACCAGAACATTCTGTAACTTGCAAGGCCCTTGTGACTCTGGGATTATTATGGTTATTATTATTGTTTATTGCATTTCGATATTCAAATACTTAAATTATGCAGCTCATTCCTTTATCTGTCACATTCTAAATTCATGCTTTCCAGAATACCATCTCATGTTGTCACAATTTACCAACTAATTACAAAATACCCCAGGTCAAACTATCTCTTTACCATGATCTTCAAAGCAATTAAATAAAAGACAAAACTCTAGGCCTTTGATTTTTTTTTTCTCCCTGCATAACGAGGTCAAAGAAATGGAAGTTCCTTCAAAGATTCTCAAAGTTGTGGTCCTGGTCGGGCATGGTGGCTCACGCCTGTAATACCAGCACTTTGGGAAACCGAGGCAGGTGAATCATGAGGTCAGGAGTTTGGGACCAGCCTGGCCAATATGGTGAAATCCTGTCTCTACTAAAAACACAAAAATTAGCCAGGTATGGTGGCACCCGCCTTTAGTCCCAGCTACTCAGGAGGCTGAGGCGGGAGAGTTGCTTGAACCTGGGAGGTGGAAGTTGTGGTGAGCCAAGATTGCACCACTGCACTCCAGCCTGGGTGACAGAGCAAGACTTTGTCTCAAAAAAAAAAAAAAAAAAGTTGTGGTCCTGCTCTGGCATTGATTGTCTTTCTCTCGCGGGCTGGATGCCGGTCCCTAATGAACATGCCACTGTGGACCAGTTCCTGAGCTGCACATTAACTCCGCTTGACAGTTCCGGAGCCTGCCACCTTGAGACCCCTTCTCCATTCCAGGCGCCCGTGCTTCCATCAGCTTCCTATGGCAGGATCTGTATTTATAATTCATGCTTCTCCTTTGGTTTCCTTTCCAGGCCTCTCTGGGGCTGGTGCTTAAACAAAATCTCTACCCACATCAAGCCTGTGTTAGTCCTTCTTCAATTAATAATTAATAGTAATGATAATAAGCTTGTGCAAATGCTTAAAGAGAGTTTATCCTTTTGTCTTTCATCTAAAGGTCATTTCTTTCATTGCTGCAAGGGGTACTACTGAGGCACAGATACGACTCATACATCCCCAGACATCACTGGCTGATGTTTTATATTACAGTTCACCAAAAAGCCCAGAGTGCCCACGGTGGAAATATGCTCTTTTTGCCATCAGAATACAAATTGTTGGTTGGGTAGAGACAGCATTACATCTTTCTTTGAGGGGATGCACTCCCCACTACCTATCCCAAGTCTCAGCTCATGTCCTCAGTTGAAGCTGTGACTATCCTTAGCTTATGGAGTTGGAAGATACCACCTAGATGAAGCTAACAATTCCTGTCTACATCCTTGCTACTCAACACATGGCCCTTGGACCAGCAGGCTTTGCCTCACCTGGGAACTTGTTAGAAATGCAGAATCTTGAGTCCCATCTGAGACCTCCAGAGTCAGGATCTGGCTTTTAATAAAATTCTCAGATGATTCATATGCACATTAAAATTTCAGAGGCATGGGTCAATACCCCCTGCACATAATTGTTCTGGAGATGAGAAATTAGGCCAGTTAGGACCAAGAGCATCTAACTGCTAGACTTTCACGTCAGCAGTCATGGAAGCATGTAGATTCTCACAGGGACTGGATGTGAATCTGGAAGTGTGTCTTCCCCAGTTGAGGGCAGCCCTCTTGCAAGCAGAAAGGGAGAACTTACATGGAAACCAAATCCACACAGGGAAGACAGAGAGACCGACTAAATCCTCAATTATATTATTCAGCCTCTGTGTTCAGTTGTGCTGAAAGCCTCATCTGTAATGAGACAGTTCAGATACCTGAGACATAGAGCTCCTCTTTTTTAACTAAGGAGATATAAACTAGGCTTTCTGTCACTTGCAACCAAAAGAATCCTAACTGTCAGGGCCCAACTCCCAAAATAATTTATATCTTGACTATCCACCAGGGCAGGCAGTTTGCAACATTCTAAAAGCAGGTCTAAGCCAGTTTTTTAACCTGTTCTTTCAAAACATCTCCTAGGTTATGCTTTTAAATATGCACCACTTCAGTGGGAGAAAAAAAATCCACAGGCCAAAGGGTACCAAATTGCTTAAAGATTTCCTTCCTGCTTTTAATATCTTAGATGTGACCCTTGCATCCCCTTCTTCTCTTAGAGATGAAAGACTTCATGGAAATGCCAGGCACGCTGCTGTCATTTGGAAATGACAACCAGCCCAGAGAAGGTTAATGCTCTCATCAAAAATGCCCATCTTCTAAGTTGGTTAAATGGGTCTTTCTGGTTCGCCTGACTGCTTGCTACTTTCCCAGGGAGCTCAGCAACTCAATGAAGTGCCCTGGCAATTTAGCTTTGCCCAAATGCAATGAAGGTCCAGGGTTTCCCACAGGCCCCAGGTTTAACACACCTCAACCATGGATCTGCCCAGAATGTGCCATAGCAGACAGATTAGCCCACAGCTATTAGAAGGACAGTCTTCTGGGGTAGGAAGAAGAAGAAAAGGACATGACAGTGGCTTCAAGGGGAATTTGTTCCAAAGCAATGAAGGTCCCCACTGCTTACTTCCACTCTTTTGACTTACCAATCTTGCCATTGTTTCTCCAAGAGCAGTCCACAGGCCACATGTCTCAGAATTCCCTGGGGTGGTGCTACATACAACTGTGGGTCCTTTAGCCCCATTACTACCTCTCCAGACTGCCCAAGCCCCAAGTTAGTTACTTTACTGGAGTTAATGTGCTCAATAAAGGTCCTTCCTAACTAGAAATTCAACAACTTTGTCAAGAAAGGAGGATGACACCGTCTCCGACAGACAACTGTTAAAGGTACATGGTTGACAAGATGAGAAAGAAGCTTGTCAGGTGAGGGGAAAGTAAATCTGACTCAACTACACAGATCTGTTGCTTCAGTTAGCCAATGGTGCCAGCCTCTCATTGAATGAGACACAGAACCAGGTGATTTTATGCAATACTGGGAGTGACTGTGGAAGTGGAGAAGCAGCAAAAAGTGACTGCAAAAAGAAAAGGGAGGGACTGTGGCGACTCGAGGTCAGCTCCTTACCCCACCAAAGTTCTCACTCTGATAAACAGGCTGAGTGGACAGACTGGGAAAACGTACATTTATCTCCCTAAGAACTCAGTGCCAGAGTATTCCACGTGAGGTTGACAGATGTACTGAAGGCTACTCTGCAGGTAGCCCTTAGCGTTTCAATAGCAGCCCACTGAGAACCAGAGATGCACTTCAGCAAATCTGAAAAGAAGAATGTAATTATTTTCTATTATGGTTGTAACAAATTATCACAGTCAGTGACTTAAAACAATAGAGTTTTATTCTCTAGCAGTTCTGGGGGCTGGAAGTCGGTAAGCAATCTTATGGGACTAAAATCAACGTGTTTACAGGACTGAATCCTTCTGCAGGCTCCAGGGAGCATTCATTACCACCTCTTCAAGCTTCCGGTAGCTGCCAGCTTTGCTTGGCTTGTGGTCACATCACTGTAATATCTGCTACCATCATCCAGTTGACTTCTCCTCTTCTATAGTCAAATGTCTCTGTGCCTCCCTATTATAAGGATACTTGTGGTTACTTTTAGGGACCACTCAGATAATGCAGGATAATGCTCCCCTTTCAGGGTTCTTAGTGTAATCACATCTTCAAAATTCCTTTTGCCATACAAGGTAACATTCACAGGTTCCAAGGGTTCACATGCAAATATCTTTGGGTACCATTACTCAGTCCTCCACAACCAGGTTTGAGGATGGAATGTCTGCTGAATGGACTTGGGGGTGGCACTAATATAGAATAAGTAGTTCTTAGGAAGATTTTCCAGTCTGCAAGAGCTTTCCCCTCTGCCATCTATGGAAGAGCCCATTTAGGCAGCTGTACTGGCCCCATCTCATCTCTTCATCTAGAAGCTTTATGAGCCTCATAGTCAAACACGTGAAGGTGGCAGTGTTTGCAGCTTCACTCCTAGAAGTGGAGTCAGGAAGGAACATCCCACCACTGCCCTCACCATTCGTTCATGCTGTCTATGTTAAAATTTCATTTGTTCTGGACACAGGTGGCATGGGACGTGGATCAAAGGGAAAACGAGGTTGCTGGCCTACTTCACGAATCGGTGAAGGCCACTGCCCAAGTAAAGCTGTTGACTCAGAATTACTCCCACTGCTGCTTGTCTTCTGAAGTGGAGCTTTGTTTCACAGCAATTCTAGGAAGCGGTAAAGGAAAAAAATCTGCAAGTTTTTAATGGAGGCTGAAAGATGGATCTTTCTATGTGCATGTGCATGAAAGACATAGCTTAAGACAGTCTGACTTTGTGGTCAGAGTAGGTATTTAATTACGGGGTTTCATGTGTTTTATGTATGCCTGGGAGAATAATTTTTTGTAAATCAATGACACTAGCCATATGAAAAAATTACTGCTTCTTTGAACTGAATTCCCACAAAGTAAAAGAATCTAGTCTAAACACATTTTCTGAAGTTCTGACATCATTTTATGACTCTACATCATGTTGAAAACTTCAATGGCTATTAGGACAGTTCAGCCCTGGCTGCCTCACCACAGACCGAAGTGCGAGATGAAACGTTTTAAAAAGTCTTCTAGGATGCGGTTCCCGAAGTTTCAACATTTTCCAGTTCACATCTGGCTCTGGAAAGCATTGGTTCCAGTACTTCAGTCTAGAGGATCTTTCTGCCAAATATCACAGCTAACGGTGAGCACCAATGATCTCTTGTTACTCCTTTTCCTCTTCTGTCTAACCCAGAATCCTCTGCAAAGGGTCTTTTTTTTTTTTTTTTTAATTATTATTATTCCCAGCACTTTCTCTCCTCCCAAAAAGCTGTAAACCTTGCTTCAGCCTGTCTTCTATTCCAGATCTTTCTCCCTCAGCAAAAACTCCTGGGCCTGGGGTATTTACTTGCACAATTAAATAGCCTTACTTTGTTAGTACCAGAATCCTACACTGTAGGATTTCTGAGTTTTTTTTTTTTTTTTGAATCAGCAGCTTTTATAAACTATTTGAACAAAGTTAGAATAAGAAAATCTGAGAGGTGGCATAATCTCTTAGTGGTGTTGACAAATAAAAAACAGATACTCTTGGTTGAAGAGGAACAATAGATATTTAGCAAGACTAGCTTCAGCCAGAGGCAGATAAACCATCCTGCAATGTATAATTGCCTAGGAAAACAACTTGACGGGAAAGAATTGAAGAAACAAACTCCATCCCTTCAAACTCCTTGACCTTAAGCATGAAATGTCTTCAGAATGGCCCCAGTAGTCCAAAAGGCAAATGGCACGAGTGTTTTCCAAATCTGTAAGCACATTTTAACTGCCTGCAGAGCTGTTAGAATTTAATAGGCTCATACCGACGCTCAAGTGTTTTGCAACACCTATTACAAGGGATGTTTTCAAAACTGACTTTTCCCCAACCAAAAGCAAGGAAAAGCAATCCATAAGAGAAACAGGAAATGAGCTGCACGGGTTTAACTTAAATGACGTAGGCTGGAAGCTCTGAATTGTTGCTGGCGTCATTTAATGGAACTCAGTCTGCGAAGGTCTATTGCTCTGCACAAAGAAAAGCCTGTTCAGGCCTCCACTGGGCACTATTAAGTTGAAACATGGATTATGGGGGACACAGATGGAGACACATGCTCTGGTCTCCCAATTTATAGTGAGTCCTGGCACCTGGAGGCACCAGCCTTCAACTTCACTCAGAGCGTGGTCCTGAAGCCAGTAATTAATGTTCACAGCAACAAGGGAGATGAGGCTTAGAAAACTTCAGCCACTAGCCCAAAATAAATGGCAAAGCTGGGGTTCGAGCACGGGCTGTCTGCCTCCTTTCCTTTGCACAGGTCTAAAGACAGCTGGACTGTGCAATCACTGAGGTGCCTGCTGGCTCTGTTTCTCTATGATGCTTACAATTTGTTAAGAAGTGCTGCTTAATTTTGGTTTAGTTTCTCCATCTAAAATTTTTTTTCTATACCATTTCTGCATTCCAAGATGTGCACTCTCTCCCCCTCTCTCTGTCTCTGTCTGTCTGTCTGTCTCTCTCTGTTTCTCTCTCGCTCTGTCTCTGTCTTTCTTTCTCCTCATTGGTGACTCCGCTTAGACCTTAAGTGAAGCATTTATGCAGAAATAAGCCCACCATTCACAGGATGGAATAGAGCAAAGCCCTGCTGACTTTTGCTTTTGCCTTCTTGCACAATGTCTTTGCATCCAGTATGTCTTCTCAGCCTGCCAATGAGCCTATGGGGTAGATCCTGTTGTTACCCTCGTCTCACAGGTGAAGAGGCTGACGATCCCAGACACTGCATGACTAATCAGTGGCAGAGGCAGGGTTTGAACCCCATTCTCTGTGACTGGCCACCCTCCTCCTTTCACCTCCACTGCTCTGCCTTTCTGGCTCCGGGTAGAGCCTGAGAGTTAGGTGTGCATCCTCCCTGCCTGGGCGACCAGATCCTGCTCCCATGCAGTGTGTTTGTGCTGGGATCCTCCTGGCCAGCTGCTGTGCCACGAGGTGTTAGTTCATTTGGCCGCTTTCATGGGGAGCCCTCAGAGCACATTGGCAGCCTCTGTCAATAGATGTGGCAACTCTGAAACACAGTTATCCCTGGCCAGAGTGACAAGCCCTTCTGTGAATTTTCAACAGACAACACAAGGCTTTGGTTGGATATACTGGACAGAGAGCCAGGATCTCAGTC
This sequence comes from Cebus imitator, assembly GCF_001604975.1. Classification (NCBI taxonomy): domain Eukaryota; kingdom Metazoa; phylum Chordata; class Mammalia; order Primates; family Cebidae; genus Cebus; species Cebus imitator. Next base: position 1,612,359 of record NW_016107336.1, read on the forward strand.
ATTCACACCTCCGATAGCCCCGGCCACCTCTGCTACATTCTGTGCTTGAGCTGCCCCAAGAATGCAGAAGGACAGGGCTTCCCACATCCTCCAGTGAGATGACCTCCATGAGGCAGGCCAGGCGAACTAAGATACCACACCTGGGTAGCAGGCCCTGCACCTTCTTCTCCAGCTCGAATGACACCCAGAGCATGTTACCTGGGCCAGCTGCCAGGAGAACTGCTCGGCCAAGCCTCAACGTCACAGAGACCTCCAAGGTTTACTTCTGACCTACGTTCAAGATTAAGAGATTAGCTGACATGACTGGGATAAACAGAAGTGGCCAAACAACTTGGGATTTTTATTTTATTGCAAGCCCATACTACCATTCATACAACAAATGAATATTTTAAAGAAATTTTAGCTTATCTTGTGAATAATTCAATTCCATAGTTTTGTCTTTTGTGATAAAAGCATGATATGTTATCAGGGATTAGCAAGCTTTTTCTTTTTTTAAAGCCAGTCAAATTTAGCAGCGGGGGGTTGTATACCAACTTTAGTGACACTAATGTTAATAAGTTCTGATAACCCACTACCAACAGACCAGTCAGCAAACTTTTTCTATAAAGGGCTAGTTGGTTAACATGTGGGGCTTTGTGGGCTGCATGCAGCCTCTGTAGAATATTCTTTGTTTTTCCTTTTTTTTTTTTTTTAAAGCCATTTTATTTATTTTTTTTTTCCATTGACTTTTTTTTCTTTTTTTTTTTAAAAAAAAAAAAAAGTCCTTTTAAAATATAAAAACCATTCTTAGCTCAGAGGCTGTACAAAAACAGGCTGTGACACATTTGGCCTGTACGCCGCAGTGTGCTCCCTAAACTCAAATATGTAAACTATATTACAACTTTGGTGATTCTATTTCATGATAGCTTTACTTTTTTTTTTTTTTTTAATGGTTGCCTCAAAAAATTATGTACATGGCTAGGGTTGAGTCCACTCTGGCCAGATCCCAAGGGAAAGGGCTCACTGTTCATCTCGAATCTGTCTTGAGCAAGGTTTCACACTCCATGGAAATATGAAGTGATGGACAGGAGGAAGATTCAGGAAGAAATGCAGCCAACATGAAAGCGTGAGGGTTTTTTTTTTTTCTGCCTTTGGGTGAAGCTTTGGAAATCACTGATCTTTCTGTTTAGGTTTCCCCGTCTGTCCCATGGGCGTAGATGCTGGGCAGAAACCTGTAGGTCTCTGGTATGTATTCCTGTGGTCTTGCACATTTCTGCTTGGAAACTACAAGTTCTGAGACTGCTTTCTATGCTGCAGCTTCTCAGGGAAAGCATTGACTATTTCCTCTGGCAACAGCAGGAAGTTATTGAGGAGAAGGTGAGTAATCCCAGGTCAGCAAAATTCTTCAGAGTCTGAGGAATGGCATTGGCTCTGCGCCTCCTGCACTCATGGAACTCTGCGCATTGTGTGGTGGCCTGGGGTGACCCAGGGTGACCCTTGACTATAGCAGGCTCCCCTCTGCACTGACCTCCCTCCTCTCAGCTGAGGGAGGGCATTAGAGCCAACCTCATCACTGAGGTGCCCAAGAATCCCAGAAGGCCTCGCCCAGCTGCCCTGGCTCCTCTAGCCTCCCAAGTGGACACAGAACAGGGCAGCACCCTCAAGAAGGCAGCAAGCCCCCACAAAGTAGTGGCCTCTGACCCAGGATGCAGTAGACATGGGTTCAAGTCCCTGCTCCCCGACTCATCAACATGTTACCTCGGGAAATACCTCCATCTTTCTAAACCTCATTGGCTGAAATGAGGGCTTCCAGCTAAATGATCTCTAAGATGCTTCTGCCTCTAACTTCCTAAGTCCCCTCCCCTGCTGAGCAGATGCCCTTAATTCCTATTTCCCAGCGAAATCAAAGGGCAGAAAACATGACCTTGCCTACATTCTCTGCTCTCCAGCCCCCTAAATGATCAGCGCCTTCACTCATGATTCTTTCCCGGTTTCATAAAAAGGAAGTGAAGTGACTGATTTTGTGTGGCTAGGTGCCCCTTCCATCCTAGTTCCATTCTGTTCTGCCTCTCCCAGGATCAGAGGCCACCCATTATTTTCTGCTGCCTGAGTCTCCACCCTCCCTTTCTCTCTGTACCCTTTTCTAGTGTGGAAACGCATCCCAGGGGCCCCATCCTAAAACCACCAGCACAGCACACCCTCCTCCCCGCTGGCTCGCCCTCAGCTGATGATCAAGAACCACCTCTAACGGGTCTGGTGCACGGCTCTGGACAGCTGTGCCCCGAAAGCCCAGGGTCCCTTCTTCCGCTGTGAGCAGAGCCCCTGTCGAGCGTGCTGGTCCCCCCAGCTCACCACACCCATGCATAGAAATGTGGCCAGAGGGACCCCGTGTCTGTCATTTCTGTTTACTCAGAACCTGCCATAGTGCTCCACACACAACATCCTGTGTGCCAAAATATCAGGAAAGAAATAGCACCGAGGACAGAGGAAGAGACACTCACTTCTGTGAAGCCACGCACTACCTGGGCTTAAAGGTAGGCTGCAAACGCTCCTGCTTGGTCCCCTAAGGAACTTGGCTCTTTAGTTTTCATCTGTTGGGAATCCTGTTGCCAACCCAAAATCCAGGGCATGATAGAAAGGGAGGCTTCAGTTATTCTTTTCTTTTCTGGTCAGTTTGCTATTTCTCTACCTTCTTAAAAAAAAAAAAAAAAGTAAATGTTGGAGGGGGCCACTGAAGAAGCTGGGATTTTAAACCTCCCCAGAGGTCAAACAAATTGCATTTTTGCTACAAAGAGCGAGAGGAGGCGACGGGGGAAGGTGGGGTGGGGGCAGATGGTAAATTGGCTGCCGGGAGACCCTTTGGTGATGTCTTTCTCGGGACCCCAGCTGGCACAACTGCTGCAGCATGAGGGGCAGCCCCTCTGGTGGGTAGATCCAATCGCAAGTAGAGAAACAAGGCATGCCAGCAGGAACCTCATCGGCCGGGAAATTATTTCCTAATAAAACTACAAAGGGAAGGACGATAGCTGGGCACTGCTGACAAGTATTGTTGTCTTGTATCAAAATCTCTTTATAAACCTGTTTGAAGAATAGAGCTCGGCGTCTCTTTGAAGTCCCAGTTCAAAGCCGTTGACTTGCAGGGTTCCCAGCCACAGTGGGGGATGGCAAGGGAAAGAGAAGTCAGAGGAACTTGGCAAACTCTCTGTGCAAATAAATACCTCAGCACTCTGAGGACAATTTTTTGGTTCGAGTTCCTGTTGAGCTCCTAATTATCAATAACAACTGAGCCCCCACCTCTGTGCCAGGCACTTCCTGCCGACTCTTTTGACGTTCCCAGAGGCAGGAGTGTGCATCCCAGCAGGCGTTCCTCCTCGAGGGTGGGCGCTATGGAGGGAGAGGGAGTGTAGCCCACACCCAGAGCCTGGAGTGACAGTCCTGACTGAGCATACCCCCCTTGTCGGAGCTCCCAGCCACGCGGTGTCCCCAGCGGCTTGATGTGTATCATCAGTCCATAACCCTGAGCTCTCTGTATCGGATGCCACTCTCTTCACCTCCCCCCCACAGCTGTCTCCTCTCATCTTTATCCACTACCTTTGCCCCAGTCCCTCTCTCCAAAATCAGGTTCGTTCGTTCCTGTTTAGTGGTTTTCAAAGTGTGGTCCCCGGCCCAGCAGCAACCACATCACTTGGGAAGTTGTTGGAAATGCACATTCTCAGGCCCTACCCAGGACCTACTGAGTCAGAAGTTCTAGAGAGGGTACAGCGGCCCTGCGATCTGTGTTATCAGAAGTCCTCCAGGGGATTCTGAGGTTTGAGATTCAGGGCTCCAAGTCCACGCTTACTGAAAGCTGGCCTGAAGCTGCTGTTGTTTTTTCTAAGCTCACGGGATTGGAGTCAGTAGCCAGTTGTTTATACAGGAATGGGTGTCTCTGCAGTAACAGCACCATTCCAGCACTTAATTCAGCTGAGGTTTAAAAAGACCAATAACTACCATCAGGAGTGGAAGCGGGAAATGTTTTCTTTGAGGAAGGAGGCCTCTGCCTTCCCCCTCCCCTACGTAGGACGTCTCCTTATAAACATGCTACGCCTGATAAAAAGGCTCAGCGGTTTATTTTACAACACAAGATCCTTGGCTTTCTGACCCTTGGAACTGTCGACTCTTACCCTAGAACCAGCTCCGGGATCTCTCACTGGGAATACCTGAGACAAAAAATAAGTCCTCTTGTCTCTCAAGGAGATACAAGAAGTGTTCATTGATCTGCCTTTTGGGTATAAATGGGTGTGAAATCTTGTCCATGCTTCATAGTTGCTCTTGTGTTCCTTTACATGCATGTAATTCGGCCATGTCTACCCAATATTACAATAACGTTCTCTCTCCCATATTGGCATGAAGGGGAATCGATTGGCAGGGTTGGTTTTTTTCCTAATACAAGGGCAGGGGTTGGCAAATACTCCACGCAGTTCTTTTGCCTTGTCATCTAAACCGAGCTGGGGAACACTAGCTGAAAGCATTGTCCTCAACCATCCTTCCTCCTGGATGAACGCCTCGCAGACCTCAGACCAGTGGGCACACCTAGTACTGGTCTCCTACACACCCAACTCACACAGCTTTCCCCCTTTTCCATGTGCCTTCCTCTATTATGTTTTTCTTCTTTGCCTTTACTGCCACCGGACACATTACATATAGAGACGATGAGGTGTTTGTTTCTTGCCTGTTTCCCGTATTTAGCATGTCAGCTTCATGAGCCAGCATTATGGTCTGCTCATTGCCCTTCCCTCCAAACCCGGAGCTGGCACGTTGCAGGCACTGACCTCTTCCCAGATAAAGTTCTTCTTCTCCCTGCCTGCAAAGCCCACGCCCTTCCCACTCTGGAAGGCTAGCCCCAGACCACCATGTTCATAATCTCCTATGAAACAAAACAGCTGGCCAAACCAAAAGCTGCTCTGTGTGAAGAGCGTTCCTCGGGGCTGTGACATTAGAATGCTGCCCACCGTAAAATCATCCAGCCACCAGCTGATTGCAAATGTAGCTTTCTGACTCATAAAAATATCATCTTACACAGTTGCTTGTGAACTCGCCACCAAGGGAGCGGAGGCCGCAGCTTTGGGGCTGCCAGAGAGATGTGGCCAGGAGAAGGCAGGGACTGGAGATGGGCATCTGTCAGCCCGGCAGGTCTCCCCCTTTGACAGAGAATCCTAAAACCAATGCTCTGCTTCACGCCATGCAAATGAGATGCTGACGAGGTCATTGCATTCTGCCGCATGATTATCTCCGTCATTTTATTCATAATAATTATAGAGCCTTTCCACCTTCCAAGTGTTTGCAAACAATAATTAATTAATTAACACTCGTAACACCCCAGTGAGGTAGCTTAGTATTATTAATTTATCTCTACCTACAGCATATTATTATCCAGCATTTCCTCCCTCTCCACAAAAAGGGCTGCGGAGCTTCTGTGCACCGCCAGTTCCCCACCTGCCTTCTGTGGAGTGAGGCCGTGGACTTTGTTCGTCCCAGTCCCAACCCCACCCCACACCTTTTATTCAGTCAAATCTCAGCCTCCCTCCTGCACCTATTCTCAGTCTTTCTTCTTCCGGCTGTATTTGCCCCGCCTCCACCTTTTTTTTTGAGACAGAGTCTCACACTGTCGCTTGGGCGGGAGTGCAATGGCGAGATCTGGGCTCACTGCAAGCTCCGCCTCCCAGGTTCCTGTGATTCTCATGCCTCAGTCTCCTGAGTAGCTGGGATTAAAGGTGCCCACCAACACACCAGGATAATTTTTTGTATTTTAGCAGAGACGGAGTTTCACTATGTTGGCCAGGCTGGTCTCAAACTCCTGGTCCCGCCTGGTCCCAAAGTGCTGGGATTATAGGTGTGAGCCACTGCACCGAGCTGCCTTTTTTGAAATTCTAGAGCAACGCTGTCTTTAAGCCACATTTCTCTCCTGTCCTTCCTTCCCATCTCCACAATTCTGTCTCCTGCTTCACTCACCATTCATTTCCTGGTTATTTGGGTTTTAATGATGTAAATTCGACTTCTCTGAGGGGCGTTGAAAGGAAGGGTGTCATTGAACTTCTCTCTCCTGCCCCTCTCCTCATTTTTATCTCCTTTCCTTGTTGGTCCACAGCGCCCCTCCCCTTCTGGTCCCGAAGCCCCCCACTTTGTTCACTCACTAGTGCCACACCCACTCGTCACTGATAACCTACTATGTGCTAGGCTCTGGGCTTAGTGCGAGGGTGGGTAGAGGGGTGGCAAAGATAAATTACGACCCAAGCTTCCTCCTCTTTGTGTGGTGCCGTAGAAAGACTTGAGAAGCTCTAGGGAATTCCAGAGGCAGGGTTCACTGTAATTCTGCCTGAGAGTAGGAAAAGGGGAGGAGTTACAGAAATCTTCACAAAAGTGAGGACACTTGAAAGACAAGTGGGATTTTGGGCAGAAAAGAGAGGAAGAGCATCCCAGGTGTAGAAAACAGCATGAACATGGGATGTGGGCGTGGGCTTCGCTCACTCGGATAACCCAGCCTCTGATTCCACCTGGAGCTGTCCCCAGGCAGGTACTCCATTACCACCCATTAGAAGGGAGAGGAGAGAAAGTAAGGGGAGAGAAAGAAGGGAGGGGAAGGGAATGAATGCCACCAGTACAGAGGGGCAATGATTTTACCAGTGATAGAGAGCAGGCACAACCCACATCACATGGCAGGCAGCATTTCTCTCCAACAATCTCCCCTCTACATCCTTGCCCACCTCTGTCCAAGTCCCTTGGGCACCAACGCCATCTTTTCCTGGGTTCCACAGACTGCAAGGCCCAAATCTTCAGCCCGGTGAGTTTCCCAGGCCCTCCCCACTCCTTCTTTCCTAGGGCATCCTCTCAGTGTGTCACCTCCACTGTCTGCTGGGGTGCACGTGCCCCACAAACAAAAAGAGCTCCAGGCACCAGGATCTTAGCAGCCTGGGAGCAGTCATCATCGGTATCAAATAATTTCTTCCTACCACAAATAACTTTTCAAATCCTATGTGGGATTACAAATAGCCTGGTGTGGTTTTGTGTGGCTGGTGTGTGTGTGTGTGTGTGTGTGTAGAAGACACTGAACCCTAAATACCATGCTAAGCAGTTTGGACTGGTTTCATGTTCATTTCCTGGGGCTCCTGCAAGAAGGTAATGCAGACTAGCTGACTTAAAAGAACAGAAATTGAGTGTCTCACAGTTCTGGAGGCTCAAAGTCCAAACTCAAGATGTAGGCAGGGTTGACCCTTTCGGAGGGTTCTGTGGGATAGTCTGGTCCATGCCTCTGTTTGGTTTCTGCTGGCAGCCGGCGACTCGTGTGATTCCTTGGCTTAGAGAGGCATCACCTCAATCTCTGCCTCCGCCTTCTTGTGGCCTCTCCCTGGGTCTGTGTCTTCACATGGCCTTCCTCCTATAAGGACCTTCCTACTGGATCAGAGTTCTGCCCTCCTCCATAGGACCTCATCTTCACTGATTGCATTGGGAAGGATTCTATTTCCAAATGAGGCCCATTCTGAGCTACTTGGGGTTAGGACTTCAGTGCATCTTTTGCGGGGCCAATGTTCACCCCGTAACAAGGATCACCACCAGATTTCTAAGTCAGTCAGAGAGTTGCCTGACTAGATTCACAGCTCATCAGGAAGGCATCTGTAGCAGCAGTGGTGTGGGGACAGATGGGTTGTCAGAAAGACTGGAAGGAGACCATGAGGGGGCTGCTTTAGTTTCCTCAAAAGCATCTGCATGAATACAGCCCCTTACCCAAACCCATCTCACCTCCTTCCATCTCATCTTGCGCATGTCATAGTCCAGCACAATTCTAAACATCTTCACAGTAATAGCAACAGTTGAGATGTATTGTGTGCTACTGTATTCTAGGTGCTATGCCAAGTCCCTCAGGAATAGCGTCCTATTTAATCCCCATCATTACTTTCTGGAGTAGATATTTAATTAATAAACACAGCATCAACTGTGTGCCAGATGTCATTGTAAGTGCTTTTAAAAGATAAATTCATTGAATCCTCATAACAGTCCAGTGAGATGATACTATCAACATCCTGATTTTAGAGACATGATAACAGAGGTTGAAGTCAGAGCTGGAGATTCAAACCCCAGGCAGTGAGATGTTGGAGTTTGCCCAGCCTACAGAAGCACTATTCTGCCTCCATACACAGCAATAGACGGCCCCTGAAAGGGTAGGTTTTGGGCCATAGAAATAAATCTCTGCTCATAAAAGAAATAAAACAGGAATGAGGGGAGTGGATGAATGGTAATGCTTGGGGAAAGGTCTGTCTGTAACGCTTACTCTTTCTCCCTATTAAAGCTATGAGATAAGAGCAGAGATTCTCAAAACAATGGAATGGTCAAGCACACAGGGATGATGTGCCACAGACGGCCAAGCTGCCCCTGGGGTTTGGAAAGGAGACAGGTGATGCTAACTCTCATGCTCCCAGGGAGCTGGGAGGGCAGGGGGCTTCTGAGACAAACAGAAGCTGTTCCCGTTCTGCAGGCACAGTCCCGGGCAGCGCTCTGTCTCTGGGCTTCGCCCCATCTTCTGCACAGCTGCCAGGGTGATCTTGCTGGAACACCAATCTGATTACGTCACCATCCCCCAGCCCCCACCAAGAATATTCAATGGTTCCCATCACCTACCAGATAAAATCTAAACCAGGCCGATCCATCCCCATGACTTCCCATCCCACCTAACGTTCTAAACTCCAGCCACACTGTCCAGGTCCACCCAGGGTGCTCTGCTGGCTGGGTATGTGTGCAGGTGGATGTGAGTGTAAAAGCACACACGTGTGTGTATGTGGGTGCTCATCTTTTCCTTGCCCCCTTCCAACCTCCTCAGTCACACCCTCTCTGTTTCCACACCCCCTCACCACCTCTTTTCTGCCAATCCATCCTTTGGGTCTCAGTCACTTGGCATTTGCCGGTGAAGACTTCCATGACCACCCTCAAGCTGACTTAGATCCCCCTCCATCTTTGCTCCCAGCACCTCCGGGGCTAAACTCCATAGCTTGTGAATCATGATGAAATACACATGGCCTAAAACTAACTATCGAAGCGGTTGTTGAGTGTGCAGTTCAACAGGATAAGTACGTTCCCATCATTATGCCATCTCCAGAACTCTTTGCATCTTATCTTGCCACATGGAAACTGTGCACCCACCAAACTCTAACCCCCATTGCCCATACCCCCCAGCCCCTGGAAACCACTAGTCTACTTCCTATCTACATGAATTTGACTGCCTCTCCACCAACACCCCTTTTAAATTGTGTCAGAATTATGTGATGGGTATAGTATCAGAGTCCACTGTTCCACTGTGCAGAATGTATTATTTTTATTTTAAACCATCTTACATCTCACTCCAATCTCCCACCCTTCTGGGGCAACAGACATCCCTGCACCATCATCAACAAGCCCACCTGCCCAGGGAACTGTACAGATCACCAAAGCGCTGGGGACCCCCCTTCACTCACTGGCCATCGTCAATCCTTTCTGGTCCCCAGAGTGTGGCATGGTCCCAGCCCACATGGGCCTCAGGGCCAGTGGCCTCTCTGCCTCAGGTTCACATCTGGGGTGTCTGGGGTGAGGCTAGAACCCCCAGTGCCTCCCCAGCCTCTCCGGGGCTACTACACCCACACCTCCAAGACCTTTCCATATTCCCTCACCTCTCTGTCCTCCTCCCTCCCTTCTTTGGTCACCCTCAAGCCCTCATGCTCAGCCTCATGGCCCGGAGTCACCTCTCCTCCAGCCTGCTGCCCTCAGAGGCTACTGACATCATTTTTTTCAAAGAGCTTCAGACTTCTACAAAAGCCTTTGACTTCAAGCAGCTTCTGTTTTCAGCCCTGAAAATATCCCGAGGCAAGGACAGGCAAAGGGCCTGTTTACCTGTTGGTTACAGGAAAGGTAAAAATAGAGCAAAATATAAAATAATAGCTCAAAATATTATTCTGCCATATTGACATGTTTTTGTACTCTTCCCCCTACTGGGCTGGAAACAGTTTTAGAACTGAGTGGTGTCTCCACTTTATATCTCGAATACGTCTGCAATCGAGTAGCATCTCAGTAAACGTGATAGATGTATATGAACGAATGCATGAATTAATGTAACTCAGGATTTTTCAGACACAAACATCTCCTCTTTCATATGTACACAGGTACACAGATGACCCACTCCTGAGCTCAGGCAGGGGATATTGGAAGCATCATCCTACTACCTGTAATATTTATTTTACACTTAGATTTTCCTGGCTAAAAAAGTATACACAATTCAAAAATTTACAATCACAGAAAAATCTATTTTATTTCAATATCTTGGTTTGTGGGGAGAAAGAAAAGGCAGAGATACCCTGTGATCTTCTTGCTCTGCAAGGCAGCCTGAACTCACTGCTTCCATGATACGGTTTGGAATTAGTTCTTTCCAACCTGGAAGTAACCTAGAAGTGGGAGCAGAACTCACATGTTCTCCCTATGGAGCCATGCTCTGGGTAAGAGTAATCAAAGAGAGAGGAGAGAACGAATTCATAAGTAAAGGATTTCACATCCAGATTGGGAGAAAAAGCTGCAGAAGCACAAGGGCATCAGGCTACACCACAGCCAATGAAGACCTGCTGTTTGCTGTGTCCAGCTGGGAGACTGGGAAGCCACAGTGTTCTGGGAACCTGGGCCAGTTCTGATAGAAAGAAAACTCTACCGGGCTGCTGGGCTCCATGGAGAATCTCAGCTCCTGCAGCGGAGCAGCGTCCAGACGGGACTCTCCAGCCAGCCATCTGTAATGGCCAGCCCTATTAACTGACCCCTGATTCATCTTCTCCTATTCACTTCAAAGAACACCCCATGAGGGAAAGAGACAAAAGGCCGTCGAGGGGACTTGGGGGAAGGGAGGCAACTGGCTAAATAATTAGCCCTGCAACCTTCAAAGTCCTCTATAATCATTAATTAATCCACCCAACTGGGATCGGTGGGCAGATGGGCGCTCACTGCCCGCCCTGACACGCCCACTGCTAAATGGAGCCTGGGGGTTGAGCAAATGCACACAGGAGCAGAGGGGCCACCTGAGGGGAGAGGGACCAAGCCCACAGGGCTCTGGCTTTGAGATTTGCCATGAATAAAAATCTGCGGATAACTGGAGTGAGGTGGCACAAAGGAACCAGGAAGCTTTTGAGACAGAATCCACCCTAAGGCTGAGGGAAATAGAAGCAGTGGGTGGGCTTCTACTCCAAAGGCCAGGTATTAAAGGGTCACGGTTCTGAAGCTGCAAAGAGACTGCCTCCATGTGAATGTATCTGAACCCTGGCCGTGGGTAACCCAGAGGAAGAAAACGCCTCCCGAGATGAGGAAGACCACTGCCCGGATCCCACCAGCAATGGTAACGGCAGCAGCTACTGAACTGAGCAGATCCCTGGAGGCATCCAGGGCAGAGGTCTGGGATGGGGGACCCATGTTCAAATTAGGGCTTCAAAGACCCACTATATGCTTTCTGGGGATCCCGTCACTGTGAACTTGACTGTTTGGGGAGATTTTAAATTGTTCCATTTACACCGTTTTAACTAGGTCTCCCATCCACCAACGTGCAGTCTGTGCAATATGATCAACGAAAATAAGGATGCAGTTTAAGATTCATTACCCAAAAATGAGCTCCCACTTTCCAATTCTTTATTTCTATCAATGCTTAGGAAGGAAAATGAATGGTGAGCTCAAGATGTCACCAGGGAGACAGACCACTGATTTCTCAAGATGCACAAGCAGTTGATTATTTACCCCAGAAATGCCTGACCCGGAGAACGCATAGCCCAAACTCAATTTCAGTGTCTTAAAACTATTTGGACTTCAGGATACTGAGTCATGTTAGCAAAACTTACAAGAAACCAATATGTAACAACACAGTGAATTAACATCACGATTATGATCACGGCTGAGCACTTACTGTGGGTCGGGCATTCAGGAGAACACTTTCCTGCATTATGTGTGGTTTTGCTTATGTCTCATGCCTGCCCATACCTATGAGATGGCTACTCTTCTCATCCTCACTTTTCAGAAGCAGAAGCTGAGCATGCCACTTGCTCCAGGCTTCACATATTGCAAATGGTAGAGCCATTTTTCAAACTCAGGAACCACTCCTACATTTATGTTTTGGCCACTCCTCTCTGTTGACAAGACAAGCATGAGTGGCAAGCCATTGAGACAGGGTGTCGCCCTGTCCCGTGCTTTCTCTGCTGCAGGCAGATTTTCGGAAGGGTGCTCACCGAGGCTGGAATCCAAACAAGGGGAGCACTGTGACGTGAGTCTCTCAGGGCCTCCCTCAGTGGCTGTGGCCCTCTGTACAGCTGGACATCCCTGCCAGGGCATCCCTCTCAGAGCGCCTTCCCTCTCAAACCCAGGGGGTCCTGTCCAGGCTGCTTTAGGATACTTCCTATTCTGTTTTCCTATTGCAGGCTAGAAAACCCCCCAACATAGCCACGTGCAACCCTTCAGTTCCGCTAGGTGCTGGCCTTCTGTCTCTTTGAGGAGACTTTGAAAATCTGTGTTCTAATCTATGCTCAAAAGGCAGGAGATGGCCGGGTGCGGTGGCTTATGCCTGTAATCCCAGCACTTTGGGAGGCCGAGGCAAGTGAATCACAAGGTCAGGAGTTCAAGACCAGCCTGGCCTAGATGGTGAAACTTTGTCTCTACTACAAATACAAAAATTAGCAGGATGTGGTGGCAGGTACCTGTAATCGCAGCCACTCAGGAGGCTGAGGAGAGAACTGCTTAAACCCCGGAGGCGGAAGTTGCAGTGAGCTGAGATTGCGCCACCGCACTCCAGCCTGGGTGACAGAGCAAGGCTCCATTAAAAAACAAAAAGGTGAGAGATAATGTCTGATTCCACTTATATGAGGTCCATAGCATAGACCAACTCATACAGAGAGAGTAGAATAGAGGTTACCAGGGACTGGGAGGACAAGGGGGTAGGGAGTTATTGTTTAATGGGTATAGAGTTTCTGTTGGGGATGATAAAAAAAAGTGATAGATGATAGATAGATAGATAGATAGATAGATAGATAGATAGATAGATAGCAGTGATGGTTACCCAGCATTATGAATGGATTTAATGCTACTGAGCTGTCCATTTATGAACGTTTAAAATGATACATCTTATGATATTTTACCACAATAAAAAGATAAATAAATAACATCTGATATATACTGCAACCTGGATAAACCTTGAAGGTATCATGCTAGGTGAAATAGCCAGACACAGAAGGAAAAATACTGTATGAGTCCACTCATGTGAGATAGCTAGAATGCTCACATTTATAGAGACAGAACACAGAATGGTGGTTGCCAGGGGCTGGGGGAAGAAGAGAATGAGGAGCTGGTGTTTAATGGGTTTACAGTTTCAGTTAGGGATGATGAAAACATACCCAGAAATGGATGGTAGTGATGGTTGCACAAGGATATGAGTGTGCTTAATGTCGCTGAAATGTACATTTAAAATGGTTAAATGGTAAATTTTATGTTACGTATATATTACTCTAATTAACCATTTTTTAATAAATGAGTGCAAAGCTGTTTTGTCCCGCACACCCTCTAAAAAGAGTCTCCCCAGTAACAGGATCTCAGGAATCCCAATGATGAGACACAGCGAGTGCCCTCCACAGGCCTCCAGCTGCTGGAAGGGCACCTCATAGTTCTGAGGATGTGACCAGGCAGGACACAGAGCTGAAGACAGGTGGGTTCTTGTGGGGCTCCCAGATGCCCCCCACTATCTCCTCGGGCTTGGCTGTGCATGGTGTCTGCCCAGGGCCACTACCTCTGTTTTCCTGGCTCAGCCCATGAGCCAAGGAGCCATGTCATTGGTAGCTATTGGCGTCCTGCTCTGGGCAACTTGACAGCTCCAGAAGTGTCCATTTGCTTCCATTACCAGCATCCCTGCTTTTAGAAGACTCAGTATTCCTAACGCTCAGTTCACAAACAGAGAAGTCAAGATTCCAATACTCCAGGCCTTCAAAAACAATCAGATGTATTGATTAAGATGTAACAATTCACATTTTTTAAATGTCCACACTCCATTTCTCAAGCGCATGCATTTCTCATAACGTAAGATGCACCAATACTTCTCCCAGGGCTCCAAGGACAATGGTCACTGTCACTTTTCCAGCCCAGAGCAGTCAGCAGGCCACCTTCACATCCCTCCCTCTGCTGGGTGACTTGTAGACTCTGAGCCTCCTCCAGGACCTTTGGAACAACCCGGCTTTCCCTTTAGGAGCAGCTCTTAAAGCAGGGTCCCCCAGCCCTTTCTAGAAAAAGACTTGCCTCAAAGTCCTGGCAAGAAAAGTGCCAGCCCCTGGGAGGCCTGCTGTCCTCTCAGCAGTCAGCATGGGTGAGCAGGGACTACAGCAGGTGTCTGTGTGACTTTGCCATTGATGAGTGCACCCAGCAGTGCCTTCAGATCTGCTCAGAAAGTTATCTGCTGATACTAGCCCCGTGGACACCTCCAGGAGCTGCCAGGGGATGGACTCAGCCTCAGCCACATCCAAGTGCAGCCAGAAGCCTGCCCAGGCTGGAGAGTTGGAGTTGCAAGTGATCCTGCTGGACAAGGGCCAGCTGGGTTCCCCCAGCCTCCCGGTCTCCAGACGCCCTGGTCTCAGCCTCCCGCAGCACTCTGGAGCTTCGGAGAGGGCTGGTTCTGTGACTGGAGCTGTCAGCTGCAAAGACACCTTTTAAAATTCATGGCCTTACCCACCAGAGTTCAGAAAGAGATCAGACTTCAAGATGAAAGCGTGGTTTACCCTTTCCCTGGTCCTGTAGCCCCTTCCCATCTCCCATTCCACCCTCCCTTCCATGTCTCCTTCCTGCAGGTTTCCTTCCCCATTGTCTTCCAGGATATTTTGTATTTATTCTAGTTTTTAATCCACCTGCTTTCATCAACCAAAGCCAAAAGAACACACCTGTTTCCAAACAGAGCATTTGCTCAGGTAGCAATGCATCCCTGACTCTCAAAGGTATCTCCCTTTGTCAGGTAGGGAAGGGCCACCAAAGGTGTGTTTGGGCAAAGGAGATAGAGCAGAGTTCTGAACTGAAAAAGAGGTAGGCAGCAAGGGGTGCGGAGTTCTTGGTTTTTCTTTTTCCAAGAAAGGCATTTCTGAAGGGCCATCCACCTGATCCTGGAGGGTGGAGGTGATCCAGGAGTCAGGTAGGGGCTGGCAGCAGCACCGTGACGCACACGCTGCCCAGGAAGATTAAAGGGCAACATGTTTGCTTCTTGACACAGCAGAGATCCTTTCACGGAATTCCATCCCCAGGCCTTTCCTTGCAGCATTTCTCCTCTTGGGCTTTTACTGAGAGCCAGCATCTAGTGTCCTCATTCATGTGGGCACTCTCCTCCCATACACACGCTGCCACATTCATGGTACAGACTCTTCTGCAGCCACAAGGAGAAGTAAATGGAAGAGAAGCAAAGCCTGCTGACTTCAGGCACACTGACCCAGCAGTCAGGATGGCATGTCCAAGCCACAGAGTCTGCCCTGGGAAGGAATGATTCCTCTTGGAAGGAATGATGGACAACACTTATCAAATATTTATCTGTACCTGGCACAGTTCTTAACTCTTCACCTGTCTCCGCTCACTTAACTCACATATCAACCTTATGTAGCACATCTCATTAGCCCCAAGCGATGGTCAATTTAATGCATCAACTTGGCTAGCCCATGGAACCCAGATATTTGGCCAAACACCAGTGTATGTATTGCTGTGCAGGTGCTTTTTTAGATGAGATTAACATCGACATCAGTAGTCTTAGAGCAAAGCAGGTTACCCTGAATAATGCAGGTGGGTCTCACCTAGTCAGTGGAAGGCCTTAAGAGAAATAACCAAGGTCCCCTGGGGAAGAGAGAACTCTGCTTCAGAATACTTTCCCACTGGAATGCCATACTCCTTCCTGGGTCTCCAGCCTGCCAGCCTGCCCTGAACATTTTGGACTTGTCAGTCTCCAGAATCACTTGAGCCAACTCCTTAAAATCGATCTTCTCCTCCTCGTCCTCCTCCTCCTCCTCCTCCTCCTCCTCCTCCTCCTTCTTCTTCCTTCTCCTTCTCCTTTCTCCTTTTCCTTTCCTCTTCTTTTTTTTCTTCTCCTTCTCCTTTCTCCTTCTCCTTCTCTTCCTCCTCCTCTTTCTTATTCTCCTTCTTCTCCTTCTCCTTTCCTCTTCTTCTTCTTGTTCTTCCCCTCTTCTTGTTCGTCTCCTTCCTCTCTTCATCCTCTTCTTCTTCTGCTTCTCCTCCTCTTCCTCCTCTTCTTCTCCTCCTCTTCCTCCTCTTCTTCTTTCTCTCATTTTCTCTCTCTCTCTCCACCCCCTCCCCCCACACACACCCTGTTGATTCTGTTTCTCTGGAGTGCCCTATTACACCTTACCTTACAGATGAGGAAACTGGGGTGCAGAGTAGCCAGCTGCTTTGCCCAAGATCTCAAGGCCAGTCAGTGTCCCAGGCAGGACTAGAATGCATGTTGCCTGGCTCCAGACCTGGCTCAGGTAACCAGACAGGCTGCCGCTTCCCTCAGCCACAGGAAGTCACAGCCACCTCTCCATCCACAAACCAAAGAGGGAAGGAGGTGGAAGAAAAATCCATTAAAAGTAAACTCCAACTGAGTGAGTAGACAAGGACAGGGTGTGGACTATAAAACCAATGATACCTGTTTTTACTCTAGGCTTTATTTTGATATCTGTGACCTTAAGTGTGATTTAAATCTCCCTGAGCCTCCATTTTCCTGATCTGCAAAATACCGTAAAAACTTTGCAAGGCTCCTGAGGGGTTACATGGGACAATTTTATGTGCAAATAGTGTTTCCCAGGATATGAGTGAAATCACGTGGCTTGTGTGATGAGTCAACTGTTCCAAATTCTAGAGGTCTGAGTCCCCACTTGCTTGCCTTACAAGAGATCCAGCTATTTACAGAAATAAATAACTCACTCTCAAATAAGTTTCAGGTCCTCAAAGCTGCTGACCTGTGCCCTTGCTGTCCTGTTCTCATCTCGGGCATGGGGTTCCAACCATCTCAGTCTTCAGGGCTAGACAACAGAGCAATCCCTTTCGTGGAGCTCTCGTCCATCTTGACTTCCAGCTGCTAATAATCAAAGCAAGGCCCAGAGCAAAGCTGCACCCACAGCAGGTGCAGGATGGGCTACAAAGTGGGATCCACTACCCAGGCCCTCCCCTTCTGGGCCGGCTAAGCATATCAGACCCCTGTTGATCATGGTGATGACTCACCAGGGCCTCCCCTTGCTGTTCCCCATCCCTACCCACCCGTCCATCAGATCTGTTGCTGAACGGGGCTCGTGTGTTTCTCTCTCAGAGGGGCTTCTCCAGCTCCCATGGAAATACGCATGTATAAAAGGACGTGAAGAAGGAAGAAGCTTCACCCGTAACACCTCTGTACAGATCCTATCAGACCAAAAGAACAAAAAGCCTAGCTGTGGGGTGGTTGTTTTGCTTTTTGCTTGTTTTTGTTTGTTTTTTGTTTGTTTGTTTTTGAGACGAAGTCTTGCTCTATCACCAGACTGGAGTGCAGTGGTGCAATCTTGGCTCACCATAACCCCCGCCTCCCAGGTTCAAGCGATTCTCCTGTCTCAGCCTCCCGAGTAGTTGGGAATACAGGTACGCCCACCACACCTGGCTAATTTTTGTATTTTTAGTAGAGACGGTTTCACCACGTTGATCAGGATGGTCTGGATCTCTTGACCTCATGATCCGCCCACCTCGGCTTCCCAAAGTGCTGGGATTGTTTTACTTTTTGGTTTTGTTTTCACTGTGGTTTGTGATACATGTTAAAGATGTTCCATGTATCAGGAGCCATCGCAAAGCACTTGCCCTGCTTTATCTCATTCAGTCATCGCAACGCCTCTGTTGTGTCATTATTGTTCCCATTTTATGGATGGAGAAAACTGAGCCTTAAAAAAGAGAAGTAACGTTTCACTGCCTCACAAACAGTGACAGAGCCAATATATAAACCTAGGCTTGTCTGGCCCCAGAGCCCTCGTCTTTAACCACTACACTGCACCTTTGTAAAGGGCACAACTATTTGTGTCCAAAAAATATTAGTTGTCATTGCTAGGAGCCAAGAGACATTTATTCTATCCCAACTCTGTCTCTTAGAACTCAAATGGCTCAGTTTCCACATCTGTAAAAGCAGAGAATTAAAATAGAAAATTCTAATTGTTTCCTGAAGCTCTAAAAATCTACAATCCTAAGAATTAGTGGATTAGAGACTCTAAGCTACTTAATACATTCATACCACATTCTCCTCAGCTGGTACTCAGCATTGGGGAAAATTCTTAGAAATGGAAAGAAACAAAAATATTAAACATAAGCCATCATCAGATTTACATGTTATGCTGCAAAATTTATTGTTCTGTTCCTTTCCTTTGAATGGGAACATTTAGGTTCAGGATATACGGTCATAATGCCCCTGAAAAGGGTATTGGCCAAACACATTTCCAAACAGAACTGGCCAAACACATTTCCAATTCTAAGAATCTTCTCTGAAATTACATGCTTGATAATGCGAATATTAAATTTCTCCTTCACCCAAAAGCAATGTGGAAAAACATCTGTCCTTTTCGTTTTATAATAAACATTGAGAATCTCTCTTTTTAAAATGGTAGAAATAGGCCAGGCACAGTGGCTCATGCCTCTAATCCCAGCACTTTGGGAGGCCGAGGAGGGCAGATCACGAGGTCAGGAGGTCAGGAGTTCGAGACTAGGCTGGCCAACATAGTGAAACCCCATATCTACAAAAAATACAAAAA